>NW_019385055.1:367682-446795 GCF_000671375.1 Centruroides sculpturatus | reverse complement strand
ATATTAGAGAGGTTGAGGCGCACGTTTTAAACGTGTAAATGTGTACGTGTGACGTTCGGCGCCGCTTTCCCGTAAGCCTAAAAGTTTGACAATGGTGTTTGGATAGTCGGTGGAATCACGCTCGACATTCCAAACATCATCGTCAAACTTTTAGGCTTACGGGAAAGCGGCGCCGAACGTCACACGTACACGTTTACACGTTTAAAACGTGCGCCTCAACCTCTCTAATATGGTAACGTTATCGATGAAAGCAGATAGTAATTAATAACAAAAACAATTTCCTTAGCAGATACTTTACAATATTAAGCAAAAGATTTGTTTTTGCTTGAAAATATAATTTGTACTACCCTAGTAAAGTGTCATGGAAAAGTAGTTGTGAATTTTTAACTTATTAAAAAAATCCCATTGTAATAATTTGTAAAAACAAAAGCATATTAAACTGATAAGAAATAACTTTTTAAATGGAACGAAATTAGCCAAAATAAACATGATCTTATCAATTCTTTAATCTTATTTTAAGTTTAGTGTTTTCAAATGATATGAAATTTTTTAAAACAATACAGGTATTGAAAAATTACATGGGGGAAAATCTAGCTTAGCATCCTGTAATAATATAAATTATGCTGAAATAAAAATTTTCAAAATTTCTTCTAGTTAAACAAAAAAAAGAATAAAAACTATCATAAATTCATTCAGCTTAAGTAGAATCATGTAATATACTCAATATATCTACATAACATGCAACAATAGCACTAGTAATAATAATTTTTATTAAATGCTAATCATAGTAATATTTTTTTCAATATGCAAGTACAAAATTTAAAGAAAGAAAGAAACAAAAAAAATTTTTTTCTAAACTAAATCATCGTAGAGATGAAATTTTTATAAAAAGTATGGTACAGGCATCCTCTTATTTATAACTGGATTATTTCTGGAAAAAGTGCAGTAAATGGAATCACCACAAATTTCACATGTTCATAATGTATTTAAATGAGTTATATTGCATCCCCAAAATATTGTCATGTATAAATTATGCCAAAATATAAGTGTTTTTAGTAGCTTTTTTACATAAATACTTTTTAAACAATTACAGTATATATTTACTTGTTCTAATTTAAATTTTATTAATAAGTACACATTTATATTCAGTTGGAATCTTGCATTGTAATAGCTACTATTCATTTCTTCTTTAAATCTATTCCCTTTCCCTTTTTATTCACCTTTTTGAAAATGGTATGACAGTGAATTGACATCTGTTATGAAGGTTATGAACTATCAGCATGAATGGTTTTTTTTTTCTTTTTGGGTTTTTTACAAATGTTGGCAGTTTTTCAAATTTGTCATAATTCAGACCATTGTAAATTGGAGGCTGCCAGTTTGTTGGACTATCATATACAATTTTCAGTTTAGCATTACTTAAACTATTCAAATTTTAAAAATTTATTTACTGTTATTCACAAAGTTTTTTTCCTGTTAGAACAAATTTACTTATTAAAAACAGATAAATATTGTATAATATATAAATTGTCCATTTAGAATATCAATCAAAATATGTTATCTTTTAAAGAATTAAAGTTGAAATAGGATTTTAACTTAGACTAATAAATCTATATCATTAATATTAAAATATTCCTTATTATAATATAAAATATACAGCTTACTATAAATGAAATATATTAAAATCTTTTTAATCAGCCATAAAACACCTTCAAATCTGGAATCAGTCCACACCAATGTGTAATTTATGTAACAAGCATTTCTGATTGTATTCTAAGATCTACCTCAGGTTTAAACTTTCGGAATGAAATGCATTTGGTTTAACATTTTTATACCATGGTGCTGGACTGATTTTTAAGGTTTGAAGGTGTTTTATGTTTAAATCTCATCCATTTTTAATGTGTAGAATATGTAATGAAATCTGTGAATATTAAAAAAATGAATAATATACAAACTTTTTCTATTTGGATATCAGATGGTTTATGATCAAATTATATTAAAATTGATACTACATATTGGATATCAAATAACTAATATAATTTATTATATTGTTTTGTATAAAAATTATGAATTTTAATATTTATATACGACATTAATATTTTTGCAGACATTTTTTTTTATACTTGAAATTTTTTTATTTTCATATAGGTGGTTGTGTGTTGATCATGAAAATGTTAAACCAGACATCTTAATGTTAGGAAAAGCACTTTCAGGAGGAGTATATCCAGTAAATTTCATTTGTTTGTTGATCAATGAAAACAATTGTCACAATATTAGATAAAAAAAATTTTAATACATTAGTATTCACTATATAACTATTGCTGTATGTAATATTAATGTTTTGAATAGCAAGTGATAAAAAATTGTTGTTAATGATTAAATAAATAAGTAATAAATATTAACAGGATCATTTTCAGATACAATATTTTAAAATTTTATTCCTTAGGTATCTGCCGTTCTTGCAAATGATCCTGTTATGCTTGCAATTGGTCCAGGAGAGCATGGTTCTACATATGGAGGAAATCCACTAGCTTGCAAAATTGCAATAGCTGCTTTAGAGGTAAAAAATACATTTTTAATGTAATACAGGCATACCTCAACTTACGTCGTTTCGAGTTACGTCGTTCACGATTATACGTCGTATGTCAAAAAAGTATATGGAAAAATAAAAATCAAGTTTAAGTCATTTTATTCGACTTTACGTCTGTCCGCCACAAATATTGAAGTCGTAATATCACTAGAAAAACGTTTAAAGCACATAAAATCATATTAAAATATATACAAGTATGTACTGTATTTACAGTACATACTTGTATATACTGTACTTGTGTATACTGAATGTATGTACTGTATTTACAGTACATGCATTCGTAAATTTAGATTACTTTTTTGTACTATATTAAAAACTAAAATTTATTTGTTTGTAAGCTTAAAATAGATCTTTATTAACCATATATTATTAAAAATGCATTAATAAATAAAATACAGAACCGGGAATGGTAATTTACTGTTTAGCCTAGTGATAAGTAGATTCGGAGACAAGTAAATTCGACTTACGTCGTTTTTCGACTTACGTTGTTCTCCTGGAACCAATTACTGACGTAAGGCGAGGTATACCTGTATTATTAAATTCTAGTTGAAATTTAGGCAATGAATAAAATGACAATCATAATCAAAAAATTTTTTTAAATTTTATTGAATTAATTAGAAATAATATATATTATCGTTAGTACTGTGTATAGTTTATCACACAGCCTGTTCTAATTATTATATATCGGCAATAGCAGACAGAAGTAATATCGTATGAATATTTAAATTTTATTTTACATAAATTATGAGATAATAAATATTATATTTGTTATTCTTAAATGTTGGTTACTATAGTAGAAAAATATTTTAAAGTTTTTTATTTTTTTTATGGATCCATAGGTATATGATACATGATCGTTAATTATTATACTTTAAATTTAATCTGTGTACCACCTGTGGCTTTGCAATAACTGAAGTCTTTTTTCTAGATTCTGAATGTGATTTGTATTCAGCTAAATATAGAAATATTAATTTTATATGCTTTTCCTTCATTTCTCACTTGTGGATAACAGAAAAATTACACAATGCAAATTTTCAATGAGTCAAAATTGAAACAAAATAATTAACATTTCAAATAGGAACTTCATATGAGCATAAGAAAACCAAACATTATTAAGGAGCTAAGATATTTAAGTTTAGAATTGTTTGAGATATTTTATTTCTTTCTATTGGTTGGTTGTAATGTTGACATACAAAACTCATTATGTAAGATGAATAATGGTAGAAATGATGGCTTTTATAATATGATATTAAAAATATTGTAGCAAATACTAGTTCTAAATTTAAAATATTTTGATAGCTTGATGATTTTGATCTTTTTTGTGAAAAAAATATTTGATAGAAGATAATATGTCAATAGATGACAAAAGTAAATTTTTTTTACAGTTCTAGTTATAGGCACCAGTAAAGCAGGAATGTTTGCGGAAGCATATTTTAAATTATTTTTGCAAAATGTCCTTGAAAAAGTACAATTAAAATTTTTAAAATGTTAGCTTTTAAATAAATCATGTTTTTGTATTTGCCTGAGCCAATTTGAATAACATGGGTAAGCAAAAAATCTAGACCCAGTCCTAGATTTATATCAATATCCAGTCTATTGAAAGATTTTTTTTTAAATGCAGTTAATCTATAAATTATAGATTTTTCAACAGTAATGATATAATTATATATACAGTATGTATATAGTGTCGGTATACTAAAAGCTTCCATTAGCATTGGTACTGACATCACCACCAGACACCCTTTTGTTTGCTATACACTGTTTTCAGCTTAATGCACAGACCATCCTCTGGTGCCATATTTTTGGAATGTCAATTATAAATTGTTCCAAAATAGAATAATGATCTAATGCTATATATATAAAAAATTACGTGTACTGACTGATTCGTCGTTGCCCAGAGCAAACCGCTGAACCTAAAGAGGTGAAATTTGGTACACAGTTAGGGTACGTCATGAAAACACACAGTAAGAAGGGATTTTTTGAAATTCTCCCTCAAGAGGGAGAGGATTAAGGCTTGAAAAGTCTTAGCCCCAAAAGTCAGTACCACAAACGTTGTTTACAAAGAGGTACTAGGGTAACTGAAACTATAAATTTTCAGATAATGTCATTTATGTTTAAAAAAAAAAAAAATTGAACTCAAATTTATCATATCTCGGAATCCCATAATATTTGAAACGTGAATTTAGGTGCATTAGTAGTACTTGGTTTGAAACAAACACTAATTTGGTAAAATTACTGATTTTTAACAAGTAACAATTGAGAATCTTAGTAAAGTACCGAGGGAGGGTTATTTCTATCAAATTGCAAAAGCCGCCAGTAACAGTTAATTTATAATAAATCTTCAGATATTAAATATAAACATAACATTTGTTCACTCCATAAAAGAAGTAAAAAAATAATAATAATATAATAAAAAAACTAAAATTGTAGATTTTAAGTACAAAAACATAATTCTAGTTTTAGTTAAAGCTGAAGTAAAAATAAACATAAGCAATAAGATTTACTAATATTTTTAAACTTCTTTTGAGATTTTTCTGATGTTAAGCAATATTTTATCTAAAATTTATAATTTAACATCAATATATGCATATAATGTACTGTATATATGTATATTGTACAGTACATATATAATTTTATAATATAATAGAAATGTTTAATAAAAATTTTATAGTAAATTTTGAATTTCTGAATGATATCAGATATCATGAAAGAAAATGTCATCATCAAAAAGCAAGATAATGTTTTGAACATTTATTTTTCTAGTCTTTTAAGGGCACTTGTTTAAATGTGTACTGTTCAGAGACTTGGAGTCAAGGAATTTCAAGGTCAAAATGAAACTGTTTGCATAAAGATTTTAATTTGAGAGTAAGAACTGTCTCAATGACACCTAGTAATACTTAATGCTTAGACTACCTTGTAGCTAGTCTAAGCATTAAACTAGACATGCACAATATATTTGTTTTGTCTGTAGTGATGTGAAACAGCCATTTTTCCTACACTTTGTATTCGTTTACAAATTTTGAGTTACTGTTTTGAAACAGTGAGATCAATAGAAGTAATTGATTGATTTTATTAGACAATGGAAAGTGTATATGAAAATTATTTACAGAGAAAGTTTTTAGAAAAATTTTTAAAATATTTTGAGAGTGAAAAAAATCCTCCTATACTGTATGATATACAATCCCCTTCAAAAAAATAAGCACAACATGCAAATTCTCAGATAAGGAGGAAATATGTGAATTTTATTGGAACTTGTTATATATTTCAAGTACAATATGCAAATATAAAATGAGTAAATGCACATTGGCTCTGTTCAAAGTATTCAAATCAGTTAATTAGTAAAAACCATGTTTTCATTTTGTGCTTTGATGGTTCAACTACAGACATGATAGCACATAAACTGGCTATTTTGGAATTTTGGTATGTTCCAAATATGGTGAACCATGGGTAGGTTAGAATCCAGTCAATTTATTGGAGAAATTGCTCAGTTGTTCATAGTCCACCATTCTGATTTTTTTTTACACCCGTGGACCCAATTC
Source organism: Centruroides sculpturatus (assembly GCF_000671375.1). Taxonomy (NCBI): domain Eukaryota; kingdom Metazoa; phylum Arthropoda; class Arachnida; order Scorpiones; family Buthidae; genus Centruroides; species Centruroides sculpturatus. Next base: position 440,669 of record NW_019385055.1, on the reverse strand, counting down.
CAAACCGCTGGAACAGTAAGCAGAAGGCCAGGCTCAGATTGCTTCAGTTACATCTTCCAATGGCTGCTACTTAGCATTATTGGTCAGATGCAATAAACAGGCAATAGCACCTGCTTTAAGTTCAAGCTTTGTTGCAGTTATAGGAAGACCTGTATCAATGAAATTGTAAGATTACATGCACATGACTTTTATGCATGAAGGTCAAATATTTGTGTTCCGTTATCTGCCAGGCACAGAGCATGCATCATTTACAACGGTGTTATGAACATGGCACTTGGACAACAGACAATTGGATCAATGTCCTTTTCACTGATAGGTCATGATTCACTTTGCAGTCAGACAATTGACAGATTTTTATGTGGAGAGATACTGGTGCACAGTATTGCCACTGAATGATGTTAATTAGTTCTTTTTTTTCTGGTGGTTGTGTCCTTGTATGGGCTGGGATTTCCTTCAGCAGACAAACTGATTTCCTTGTCTTCTATGATTATACTATGATAGGTCAAAGATATTGGGATGAAATTCTTGACCCATATGCTCAACCTTATATGAGTGCAATTAGTTTTTGAATTTGTTCTTATGGATGATGATGCCAGGCCATGCAGAACTCATGCATTGTGCAATTAACTAATGGCAGAGGGAATTCATTGAATGTGATTGCCAGCATATTGTTTATCCCTATACAGAATATATGGAATGCTCTAGAGAGACCTATAACTCCCTGCCAAATTCCTCCAAACATTACTAGGAGCTCTAATGTGCTCTCATACAACAGTAGACTGTCTTCTGACCTCGTTGATTGCTGGCATGAATCACCATTGTGTAGTCTGCTTTAATGAAAAAAGGTCATATATTCTTCATTGACAAACATTCTCATTCACAAGCATGGTTTACCATTTTGTTTACTTGTGATATTCAAAAAAAAAATTAAAAAATTACATTCAAAACTTTGCCTATTAGTAGCATATAAAAAAAAAAGAGTCCTGTGGCTCTATTCTGCCGTATGAGAAGTTGTCGAACAACATTTGGTGACATCATGGTCAATTCAACTCTCAATCGTAAATTGAAGTCAAACATCGACTAATTTGCAAGTCTGCTTGGTGACAGGGACAGTTAAATTTTTATAAAGTTGCCAGTTCCAGGCTAAAAAGTTTCCATATTTATTTAGTCAATAGGAAAGTATGATACAAACCGAAGAAGTTGCAAGTATTGTTGTTTAGTAATATGGTGGAGAAGCTAGTAATGGCAAGGCAGCTCAAAGTAACAATTAATTTTTTTGGATAAAGATAAGATATCTGGAAAATTATTATTATTATTATTTTTTTACCTCCATTCATTTACAGCAAAAGATATTGAAATACCATCAGCATTCAGTAAAATTATGATAGAATTTGTCCTCTAAAACTGCAGATAGAGAAAAGTAAAGATGGCTATTTGTGTGTGTTAAATAACTAAATAAACATCATCACTAAAACCCAATACAGCATTGGTTGTCTTGTAGTTTTATAATGTATGTAATCGAGCTAGATGACATATGGCATTGGTTGGCTTGTAGTAAATAACTAAATAATATAATTAGCAGTTTTAATAATGAATTAATTTATTATAGGAGGGTTAGTACAATTTTTTATATTAGGCCTATAGTCTATTACAGAAGTTTCCAACTTATTTTTATCGTGGAACCCTTTTTGTTTAATAAAAAATGTTGGAACCCTAGATATCAATAAATTAAATTAAAGCATACTAGGTAGCCATGCCACCTTACACAAAATCAGAACTATAACTATAAAACTACATTTTAAAATAAAATCAAAATCAATTGAAAATTAAAACAACTTTAATAATTAGTTTGATTTCAGTGTTTGTTTGTGTTGTGTGCTCTATTTCATCCAGGTAGAGTCTAGTCTATTTATAGCACTTTTTTTGTAGTGATGGCTTCCGTTTCGATTGGCGGTGACAGAACATTTTGCTTTATATACATACATATAGATATATGTATTATATTATATTTGTAGGCATTTTTATGCATGAAATACAGCTAAAAAGAAAAAAAATTGCTTTGTTTTGAGGTTCAGGAATGGATTAATCCATTTTATATTNTTTTTTTTGTTTGGATGTGCATTGCTGGATATATCTGTTGGTTACTAATAAAACAAATACAGTGGGTGATCGGTTAACGAACATAATCCGTTCCAAGACTTTGGTCGTTAACCTATTTATCTATTTACCATAGGTTTTTATGGGAATTTGATTAATTTGTTCTAGAGACCCCAAAAAATAAAAAATGTATATTACATATAAGTAAACGTAGTAAGAAAATAATAAAAAAACATATATACACAGTCTTGCATTTTTATTAGTCATGTTTTTTCTGTTTGTGGGGGGGGTTAAAGAACATGTCCAATGTCAATTTTGCTTTTTTTTCTCTTGAATATTTTTCAGAAGTAATTAATTGTAGAGATCCCCCAAGCCTATTAACCTCATTCTAAGACTGTCATTCTGATATCATCCCACCTCAAAAAAGTGTTTAATAGTGTAGTAGTGTCAGTGTGGCAACACTTCTCCCTACAGTAGTTAGTCTCTTGGACTGGCAGCACTGTTTCTTGCTGCATTTGAATTTGTAACAGTCGTGCGTTTCAGACACTAATAAAACCTTTTAAGATAACATCTTTGTCTTTTTACACTACAAATAGCCGCTATCGGCATTAATCCTCTTTTTCAAAAGAAAACGTATCTCGCCGAGTTCCTTGGTGTTCTTCTGTCGTCAGATCAGTTTCAGGTTCCATTATGAGCTCTTCAATGTTCTTTATTTCTCGGATGTGACTTTTTGTTACTCCTTAAGTTGCTTGAGTCTTCTTGATAATACTGTATGGTATCTTTCTTAGATAAGATTGAACTGCGGCCTACTGTAGACCTATTTGAGCCATACTACCCAGCAACAACAGACATTGGACATCTGCCAACTCTCTACCTGTGGTGATATAATCTCACCTTTCGAAAATAAATACCCACACAAAACTTAACGAATGCCTGCCCAACAGTCTCGTGAATACTATAAAAGAATTGTTTCTGTCAGAAAAATAAAAGGCTGGAATTACAATTGAGAGTTTCAAAGTTTGGAGGAATACTATCAGATCAGTATCTACCGGGTTGAGCATCAATGCTGTCTCCCACGCTCCAAAAAGTTTCAAATTGGTCTTCCCTTGTCTTCAGACAACAATCGGTATTCATTATTTTACGTCGCTGCTGCTTGTGTTTTGTTCTGAGGTGTTCGTTGTCCGAACGTAAAAATCTTTTGTGAAAGTGTTCATTATCCGATTTTGTTTGTTAACCGAACTGTTCGTTAACCGATCACCCACTGTATTTATGAACCCTAATAAAAATATAAATTTTTAAGATACCTTAGTTTAGAGTATTTTAAATTTACAAATTTGATTTATTCCTAAAAATCCGTGGAACATTTTCATTAGTTTAAGTTCAAATCCAGATAAAGAATTCACCATTCCATGGAAACTTCATTTTGTACTTTCAGTACAGAATGAAGAATATGTTAGTAGTTCTGACCAGAACTGTCTTGACGCTCTGTGGGGAAACCTTGCCTTGTAGTTCAGAGCCTGGAACATTTTCCTTTTTGGAACTGTTCCAATTGGAACTACCCACCTCTATTGGTTAGGTTAGTGAGTGGCCATGCGAGTTGTTCCTCACTATGTAATGGGAAGGTGAGAAGAGTCAAATGTCATGGATAATCACGTAATGTTCGGAAAGTTGCTTCTCACACTGCAGACTTTGGTACAGTGAAGTTTTAGCAAGATGACAGCATATCTATCCCATCATGAATTGTATCTTGCAATTAGATCTTACACAGCATACTAGAGCCCCTGTTCTATGTTACTATAACATTTGAAATAAATTACTGCAATAATTTTTCTTAAAAAATTGAACCCAAATCAAAGATTTAAATTATATTTTTTGGTCACAGTTGCCCTCATGTACAAAATACTGCATAGTCTGATGCTAACAGTATTTTGCTATTGGAAGTTTTCAATTTACAATTGCACATATGAGTGGTTTTCATGTGTTGAAAAGTTGTATTACAATAATTACAAAAGTTGTAATTATTTTAAATTACTTATTGTAATAAATCATTTAATGAAATTATTTTTTCATGAACTGAAATTTACTTGTCAAAAATAAAATATCTTGTATTTTCATGAATAACTTTAAGCTACTTATTATAAATAATCAGTTTCATTATAATGAAATTCTACATTTATTTATTTAAATAATAGTTTATTCTAAAATATTTCAAGTTAAGATCATGGAGTAAGATCTGATTTACTGAATTTATCACTCATGTAAATCATGAGTAAGCGATGATATAGCTTTTTGTATTATTATTTAAATTATGACAGAATGACCTTTACAATGTCATCTTTTTGCATGATTAATTGGACAATATCAGGGTGACACAACTACAATTAGCAATTATTTATTGCAACATTGTCACAATGCCGGACTGCAATTTTTAATCATATTTTTGATTTTAAAATACATGCTCTCCACCTCAAATTAGTAGCGATGATATAGCTTTTTGTATTATTATTTAAATTATGACAGAATGACCTTTACAATGTCATCTTTTTGCATGATTAATTGGACAATATCAGGGTGACACAACTACAATTAGCAATTATTTATTGCAACATTGTCACAATGCCGGACTGCAATTTTTAATCATATTTTTGATTTTAAAATACATGCTCTCCACCTCAAATTAGTAGCGATGATATAGCTTTTTGTATTATTATTTAAATTATGACAGAATGACCTTTACAATGTCATCTTTTTGCATGATTAATTGGACAATATCAGGGTGACACAACTACAATTAGCAATTATTTATTGCAACATTGTCACAATGCCGGACTGCAATTTTTAATCATATTTTTGATTTTAAAATACATGCTCTCCACCTCAAATTAGTAGCGATGATATAGCTTTTTGTATTATTATTTAAATTATGACAGAATGACCTTTACAATGTCATCTTTTTGCATGATTAATTGGACAATATCAGGGTGACACAACTACAATTAGCAATTATTTATTGCGACATTGTCACAATGCCGGACTGCAATTTTTAATCATATTTTTGATTTTAAAATATATGCTCTCCACCTCAAATTAGTAGTGGCTTGTCCCTGTACATCATACTTTTCCTTTAACAATAGAGTTGTGCCTGTCATCTATTAACTATTTTCAGGGGAAAAACTTAAGAATTGAAATAATGTGACTTCCAGTTTGCATTGGAAGTTTGTAAATAGTTAACTGGGGCTCCTGCTTCTAAGGCTTCCATATCTGGTCTCATCTTTCCTCTATCTAACTCCGTTCTCGAGATTAAGGAAAGACCGACAGTTGTAATTTATAGGTCTACAATTTTTTCAAATTGCAGTCCAATGAGAATATTATAGAATTAAACAAAGTTTACTTGACATTAACTTTGAACTCAGACTGAGTCCAGATTTACTTTTATATGGACAAAGTGCATCAAGTGTAAAGCAAGTTTCTCATGTTTCCTTAGTTTTAATTACTACTAGTTTAAACAAAGGAAACATGAGAAACTTATGTTTCCTTTGAGAAGATATAGACTTATGAGAAGATAAGAGTGACACACAAGCAAGTTTATAACTAAATTTTAATTGTTTTTTTGAAGATGATTTGGGTTATCTTTCATGAATAAGTTACCTCAGCTTTAGTTCAGTTTGATTTAGATCTAAGTAACACAAATACAAAGCAAGTTTGAATAATAATATATTGTATATTTCTGAAATGATTTATGAAATCAATCATGTTTTATTTTCCTATACGTGCAAATTAGCTGTAAGTGAAAATAAATGAATATTTGTTTAGATTAAAAAATTATTCCGTGTGTATGTGTACATTCTTATATAATTTGTAGGTATTAAAAGAAGAGAAATTGGCTGAAAATGCAGAAAAGATGGGTCAAATTCTTCGAAGTGAGTTATTAAAACTTCCAAATGACATAATTAAGATTGTTAGAGGAAAAGGCTTGTTGAATGCAATTGTAATAAGTGAAAGTATGTAATCATTCCGTATTTCATATAATTATTTAAAATAAGCTCCAATTTACTTATGTTTTCTTTTTACAGAATACGACGCTTGGGAACTATGTCTCAGACTTAAAGATAACGGACTTCTTGCCAAGCCGACTCACGGAGACAAAATCAGATTTGCCCCTCCGCTAATTATTTCCGAAGAAGAAATAAGAGAGTGTGCAGAAATAATCAAAAAGACCGTTCTTTCTTACAAATAATTTGATAAAAAATACTTGTGCAGCTATTTGTTGTTTACGTGTTCAAATTCTATACAGTAATAATAGAATTTATTTTTAAAGTCGTTTTATTTTGTAAATTAAAGTTTTTTTTTACTAAGTAACCATTTTATTTCTTATTTTAAAGTTCAAAATAATGCTGATTTGATCTCTTAAAAAAAGATTTAGCAATAAACATCAGTGCTATTTCTAATAAAATACAATACATGAACATTTGTTCAAGTAATTCTTTTGAATAAATGTTTAAGAAATGGTTTTAACAAAATTTGAATATCTGAAATATAATTATTTTTGGATGTGCCAAATATTTCATCTGTTATTAGTAATGCAATAGTATTACTTGTACAATTTATCTTATTGTTTGTGTGGTTGTTTAAGTATTCATAATTAGTGGATTAAGTTTGGATATTTTTATTGGTTGATTGTTAACTATTTTCATTGGGTACCGATTAGTTAACTGTTTTTATTGAGTTTGTTTCCCTTAAAAATGTCTTTATTTTTTTCACAAATATATAAGTTATATTGCATTCCTTTAACACAACATATTTTAAAATAATATAAGAAAGAAACTAATCTGAAAAAGTACAACTTTTTAAATACTTGTATTTTGAAAAAAAAATTTCAGATAAAGAAAACCAATGTAAAAGTTTTTTCTTTTTGTTTGTTTATGAATCATACAATTGTTGAATGGGCTTTAATAAAAGTTTTTATTATATATAATTCTTTGTATAATTCTATATTAAAAACTATTCTTGTTTTTTGAAATGGCACAATTCAAATCAATACACTGATTTGAATAGGCGTGACTTTCCAAATCCGATTCATCAGTTTAATAGTTTACAAACAGAAAAGCATTATAGAACGACTGTGTTTGTAAGTACTTCAGCCACAAAAGTAGGCTAAATCTTTGAACTGCAAAAACAATTTCTCAATAGCATGTGTGAAGAGCTTATCCGGTTTTCACTATAAATTCAGGTTTTCTACTGAAAAAACTGGAATTATATTTTGAATATCCAGAGTTTTGTTCCCACTGCTGCTCCGTAGATAGACTGCTTTCCTTGAGCTTAGTAACCGAATTGCATGGGAACTCGTATGATTAAATGGCATACGGTTCCTTTAACACGGCTTGTTTTAAGTTTCGTTGCACCACTGAAGACTTTTCATCCAGTTTATCGACGAACGCTCCCACGGACGAGGAATTTTTGGCATTTAAAAAAAAACTATTGGAATTCACCCACCCACTCTGTTATTAGAGGTGTTTCGAGACTTTCTCTTTATATAATAGATGTACATGAGCATCCGCAGAAAATTTCCCAGGAGGAGGCAAAGCTTGGAGATAAATTTTCATTTAATTTTTGATTTTTTTTTAGATAGATAATAGAATACAGTACTGTATCAAAGGTCAAGGATGTAAGGTTACACATATTCATCACTTTTATAATTATAATTTGTGGAATGTTATACTTGGTTCCAAGAGACTGCAAGTTCTCAGTCTGCCCCTATAGATATACATTTAATTAAACCCTTTTTTTATTTCCAAAACGAAATCGTCAGCTCAAGAAAACTTTGCCCTAATCATTTGCTTCACATATCCTGTTAACGCAACGAGGAAGACAAGTCGTGTGTCTTGGATTCGGATAGTCTACGTCAACTTTATATTCGAGCAGGCACTTAGCAGGCGTAGTTCTTTATTTTGTCTCCCAGATGACTGTTTCCCCATAGGCTCGTCCTCGTGTTATATATATAAGATTGTGTTATATGTACATATTTAAATCGTGTATATATATATGATTTAAATATGTACATATAAGCCCAAAACGTGTAGTAATACTCCTATCAACCGAATAAAGATGAAAAACCACCAAGTGTTTAAATAGCAGCATGGTTTTGTGTTTGAGAATCATATAATTATATTTTGTATTTGTTTAAGAACTTTGTAGTATTCTGTCAGAACTAGAAGTTGTAATTATCTGTTAAACTAATGACATCTGATTACAACCAGAAAGACTAAAAATGTTTATGGCAAATAAGTTTTCATTTGAAAGTTTTTGTGTTTTTTTTTGTATATTATGCGCAGCCTACACTTAAACTTAATACACTACAATAAACTATGGGCGATATATTTTAACTTATTCAACCAAGTTATTTCTAACTTTAGCTGATTCGAAATTATAAAGTATGCAATAAATAAGTTATCATTAAATCGGCTTTATCAGTGGCTGAATGGATAACAACACTGACCACTGATAGCCGTTTCTGGACAATTAGAAAACGTGCCTGTCTAATTGTGATACGAATTAAATTAAAATATAAAAAATGACAGTACAATTAACAATGTAGAAGACGATAGACTGTTCTCAAATCAAACAATTATTGTAATCGAATTGTGTAGAATTTGTTAGTTTTGAATTAACCTTGCTTAAAAAAAGTGTCTAACATTTTCTATAAAAATAGTGTCAAAACACACGTCAATTATAAAAGGCACGAGAAATAAAATTCATATTTACATAAGATGTGGATTTTCGAAGAGCTTATAAATGTGTCTCATTTTTGTTGACAACATTATGCTCTATTCAGTGGAAGAAAGTATTTCCACATTTCCTGATAGCAACTATCGCTCATTACAGCTCAAAGTTCCATTAATAAAGAAAGCAGCAGAACGTTGGCATGCCTCGAACGCAAACATTTTCGTAATATATTAACCAAAGTTTACTACATTACTCATAATAAATTTTACGAATTAATAAAATCATTACAACAAAATCATCCATACATAACGTAATACTATTTTGTATGTACTTTACGATTGTCACTTCTTTTTACTGTTGGTAGTACAGAGCAGCCAGCATCTAGGGTAAAAGCGTCCGTCGCTGAATAAGTGATATAAAATAGGCGTAGGAAGGCTTTAATGACGAGTGTGTAGTATATGTATACTGTATAAACCCCTAGATGAGANATCATTGTTATAAATTTATTAAATAAAAAATATATTAATATATTTTTTTAAACAAACTTAAGATCCAAAGGCTAGTAGTGAGTGTTTCGTTTTTTAACTAAATAATACATAGTTTGTGTAACATATATCATTATAGCAGTAAACATTAATTCTTATAATGCGACTATTGATTACAAGATGCATAGGTCACATGACCTGATCTGTTCACGCAATTAGATAATTTTAAACATTCGAGTAATTCGCATTTACCCCGAGTTTGCAACTATTTACGCTCTTTCTAGGCTGGTAGCCGCCCTCAGGCGTATATCAAGTGAATAGCCGTTTATGGGTGAGGGGACAACGCCCTGGGGCGTAATTTAATAGAAAATTTTGCTTTAATTCGCGTTATATTCGAGTTTTCCAGCAAAATTTAGCTTTGATTCGCTCTTCTGTACGTCGATTGACTTTGTTTAAGCCAGGAGTCGCCTAATTTTCGTTATGGTAGACCCCTACAACTTTTCGAAACCTCACATCGACCTCTCCAAAAAGTTAGATATCAAAATAGTAAAAGTTTTTTTTTTTTTTTTTGCTTATAACAATCTTTTAATTTTACGTTTTTTACACATGTTAATAATTTTTGAACTGACAATTAATGAGACGGATAAGCATGATAATCCTTACCAAGATTAGCAATATTCGTTCAAAAGTTGTTAGTTTGTCTTTTCATAGACCAACCAGTAATGTTATATCGACCCCTGGGGTTTGATATATACCACTTTGGCGACTCTAGGTTTAAGCCTGTAAGTCTTTACTTACACCCCTGGGCTATATATATTTAGGTAAATAATTTCCCTACAGTAAATCTTCGCAGCTAACTACACAGGTGGCTGACAACAATCAAAGGGAAAATCCTTATAAAGTTTTATTGGGTGTCTTCTCTCTTTGTTGACGTTACTTTAACTAATCAGACTTGTGAAAGGATAAAATTACCGCGAAAACCCGCCTCCAACCTTTGAAGTAGAATGTAAAAAATCGCGATAAATTAGCTTTTTAAATCGTTTTTAGCTCTAAATAACTAATTTAATTTAATGCACTTAGACATTATATGAGCTAATTCGACAATATTTAGGCGAGTAAATATGTTTTTAGAGCTAACTATCAATAAATATTCCCGGGAAGCTACACCTCCCTATAGTAAGTCATTGGAAGATGATCTTGCTGTTAATTGGCTTTAAAGTCTTTGTTTCTACGCCTATTACGCTCTAATTGGTAATTTATATTATGACTGATTTAACTTCCAACGAATGAGAGTTTTTGTCAGAACCATCTGGTCAGGATTTTCCCGCGAAGATAAAATCCACGTGATTGAAGTCATAATGTAAACAAACGATAAAAAATAGCTAAATTCTTTATTTTAGAGCGTAATTCTATTAGTTTCCATGTTATTTAACTGTAGGTAGACGAAGATTTTCATCAAAAGCTTCCAGCTGAAAAATTTCGCAGGAAACTCAATACTTCCGGATATTACGTAATCGCATGAAAAAAGTAACTAATCATTTATTATAGTGTATTAATATATAAAGCGTTGAAAATATATGTAGAAAGTGTCAAATATTCACTCTTATACAAGTATGTTGATAAACTTTGACCTAAAAATACCCGAGCCACTCCCCGGAAAGGACTTTACTCAAGAACTGTATGTATACGTGAGGTCAATATCCAATTTTCGCCGTTATGTAATAAGAAAATACGTAAACAATTGCTTGTAAAGTTGCGTTGTATAGTCGATTACTGCAATAGTCATCAAAATAATATAGAAATAATGTTTACTATAAGCATTCTTTAGAAAAAAAGTTGTCTTGACTCATTGAAAACCCAACATCCTTCCGCAAACCTCTATACTTTTTGTTGTTACTTTATAAAAGATAAATTAGAAGCAATTGGTTCTAAGATGATTTTTATAAACACCTTTATAAAATTGTGGTTGACTTATAGCTACAACCAACAGACTGCCGAAAATCTATCGGGCTAGTTTTATGCTACTTATTAGATAAATTACGTAATCAATTTGGTACTAGAGGTAAGCGTTAGGCGCCATCTCTTATTAATATTAATAATTATAAATAATTTTAATTAATTTAAATAATTTGGAACCGCTGGGANATTCTTTTTAAAAACTCTTCTCTACTCTCAAAATGAAGCCTTTTTTATTATAATTAAAAATATAAAATCATTTTTAACGTTTAACAGATGGTGCCCCACAGTTTTAACTTTAGAGTTAAGGTTTAAAACAATTTTTTTAAAGGAACTTACAATTCAATAAAATTACTCCTCTTGGGCTTATTTAAATTATCGGACTTCCTAATGGTTTCCTTAATTTCCTGCTTGAGTGCCAGGAAAGCTGAGACCTTCCCAGATTATTATTTTACTATTGCTATCAATGAAATACAGTACTATTTCTAAACCGTACAGTAATTACAATTGGTTTATTAGAATTTTATATCGAGTAATTATTTTTCTGTACTGTTAAGGGGAAATCAATAATCAGTCTATTTTACAACCTCCTAACAGATAAGTTACTGTATTGTATGTGTTTTCGTATTCCATCACTCAAAACACTTGTGCAGTGAATGAAATAAACCATTTTTAATTGAAAGTCTTTTTGAGTAATGGAGTATCAAATTTTCTTCTCTTCGTCTACATTAAACTTTACATCTCTTACGTTAAGTTTGACCTGTCGCAAAACGAATGTAGTTTAAAAATTAGATATTATGCCAATTCCATCAGCTCACCCACCAGTTATCCATTTCCAGATCATGATCGTTATGCAAAATAACGAACTAGTTCACTTTTGGGCTCAATAGTTTAAAGATAAAATAGAATTATTTTTCATCATCATATAACTACGTCTTAATAAGTACATCCTGAAGCATTTGGAAATGTAACTATTACACAAAGCCCACAATTATTTGTTATTATTGACCAGCAGATGAGCAAGAATAAATTAATATCTCTAATATTAAAGCAATACCAATAAATAATATTTTAAAAGAATTAAATGTTTTGAATTAAAATGTAATTAGTTTGGGAATAACTAAAGCAGACTCCATACATTTGGTATCTGCCAATTGCCAAAATAATTACCAATTCGTCCTCTTTGATTTGGCACAATATACCAACAAGGTGTGGGAAACAGCAAAACTCAGATTATTAGTCACGAGTAAATTATCTATACTATTGATACTTGGAATTGAAAATTAAAACATTTACATGTTATGATAATGAATTGAAAACATTATTCAATGCTTCTAAATCATCTTTTATTAAAATAAAATTTAAAAAGAAAATAAAATGTTTACGAAATTAAAATAAAAAGTTGAGAAATACGTGCAGAGGAATCTCGGAATCAATTATCAAATTTGGGTACAAATGACAGAACAACTGATTCCTTTGATCCTAACGTCACATCTTTTAGTTTTATCTTCGAATGACCAGATTCTGCCAAACGTCCAGTCAGATTTTTACTCCTAACTTCGACATTTGCAGAATCTGGTAGATTTTCGTGACTATTAGTAAAATCTATAGTGGAAGAATTATTTCCCATATTGATTACTATTAAATAGCCAGGCGATCCTTTCCTTATTCTTAACATACAGAACATATTTGGTTTTTCTGACAGATAGTACACTTTACCAAACCTAATCGCAGGCTGAGATCGCAGTTTTACTAATTCACGGAAGACATTAAGATGAGATCGAGAAGTTTGTAATTCATTCTGAAAAAAAAAAGTAACGTGTTTTACATTATATACAAAATATCTCATTAGATTAAAAACATTTAGCTTAAAAAACAATTTTTAACATCTTTGCAAGCAATACCTCTACATTAACTGTTTCAAAATCGTCTTGTATTGGTAGCCAAAGATTTGTGGAATTACTAAAACCAGCTGAGGTGCTATTATTCCACTGCATGGGTGTGCGACAAACATCACGTGGCTTATCCTAAATTTAAAAAAAGTTAAATGACAAAAATATTTAAACAATTTTACAGATGTAAGTTTTCAAAACATACTGGATTTGCAACATCCTTCACTTCTGTGGGCAATATTCTGGCATTTAACATTCCCAATTCATCTCCATAATAAATTATTGGTGTCCCACGATTTAGTAATGTTGCCATGAAGATTCCATCTAAAACTTCCTCTCCTACTCTACTTGCCAAACGGTCAACATCGTGATTTCCAAGCTACACAAAATTAATCAATTTAAATCTAGTAATATACATTATTTTAAAGTTAATATAAAATATATTTACCACCCAATTTGGCCATGCCCAATCTGGCAAAGATGAAGTCCAATACTCAAGATGCTCAAGTAAATCTTTAGCTGTTGACTCTTTAGTCAATTCTAACAATTTAAAGTTGAAAGGAATATTTGATAAAGGCGCATCTTCTTTTCCATAATACAATAGCGTGTTATTAAGTGTATCATAAGCTTCAGTCATCAATATTCTAACACAAAGAAAATTGAACTTAATCTTTGGTTTCTTTAAAATTAAAATTATATAATACATAAATTGAATCTTTATTACTTTTTACTTCCTGTACTGTGTGTGTAATTATCCAAGATTTCCCTCCATTCTGCAAGGATAGTAAATATCTCAGGCTGACTTTTTGTATAAATATGGTCCAAATAGTCATATTTGTCCTAAAGAATAAATTTCATATTCAATTTATGAGTAAATAAATTACTATTAAGAAGTTAATAATGATATTGTGTATTACATAAGTAATTAACAATTAAAAAGATTAATTTTCATATATTACTTTTGAAACTGTGGCATTTTCATTAACTGGTTCATCCAGCAGTTCTTCACTTTCAAAAAGATGAGGTATAGCATCAATCCTGAAACCATCTATTCCTTTGTCTAACCAAAATTTCAATACTTGCTATAAAAATGAAAAAGTTTGGTTTTATATTTTCATCTTCAATTTGTTTTTTTTAGTTATTAAAAACTTGCCTCTAGTTCTGCTTTAACTAAGGGATTACGAAGATTTAAATCTGGCTGATGTTCTGAAAACTGATGAAAATAATATTGACCTCGTTCCTCGTTGAAAGTCCAAGCTGAACCACCAAAAACACTAAGCTACAGATATAATAAATAAATTATTGCTAGCTAATACTTCATAAATAATTTTTAAATCATTTATTTACCCAATTATTAGGTGGACCACTAGTTCTGTTACCAGCCCAAATATAATAATCTTTATATACAGAATTTCCTTTAACACTTTCCTTAAACCATGGATGTTGATCACTTGAATGATTTGGTATAAAATCCATAATGACTTTCATATCTAAAATTCATAAAAAATATTGTTTAATATAGTTGAATTTAAACAATCTGTAATAGAAATGAAACACTATATATAATACTATGCATGAAAAACATGATTTTAATGATAACCAACATCTTAAATTTGAAAAAAAAAATTATGCCAAAATTCCAATATTTAAGATACATTAAAAATTTAGTTTGCTTCAAATAAAAAATTAATTTAATGTGTGACTTTTTACATTAAAAAGAAAATTTAAGTTAAATTATGCTTGAATAATTTGTAAAGTAACATCATCTCAATCAGATGAGCTAGTTTTAGTGTGCATAATCAAGAAATGTTAAAATCAAAAAAAAAAAACACTATTTAAACAAACAAAAGTTATAGATTTTACTTAAAATTTGTAACAAACAAGAACTTTTCAAAAATTATAATCTATCATTTTCTTAAAGGCAAATTACAGAAAAGCACATGAAAAATATTGATAAAATATATTTCCTAGTAAATTTTAGATTTACTAGGAAATATATTTTATCAATATTTTGCATTTGCTTTTGAAAAACTTCCTATTTTTAAGAAACTAAATTTCTTAAAAATAGGAAGTTTTTCAATGAATATAAATATTAAAATAATTTTAAAATTTCAAATATTGGAAAATTTCACTTAAAACAAATAGTTCTATTTTAAAAAGTTCTAATTTTAAAAACATTCTGGCAACATTTTACAAGGTTAACTGTTGAAATACTTGGATAAAGTTATTCCCAATTTAACCAAAATTCTTAAAAAGGTTGGTAAAGCTTTTATTATATCATCCTTAATTTGAAATTTTCAAAATCTAACATTGCTTATTAAAATATTGCCACATGTTATAAAAATCAAATCATACAAGGTATTGCAAGAGTTTGTAGGATCTGATCTTTTATAATAAACTCTAAATTCAAAACTATCTATCTATCCAATAATGATCTGAGTTAGTGTTCCCAAACTTTTTCTGCATATTGCCTTTTTGTTCAAAAAACTGATTCTCAGCATCCCTACTCAAATCTTCAGAAGTTTTTAAAACATCAGGTTTTAGGACTCATACTACAGAAAACAAATTCAAAACAATAATAATTAACTGCATACTCCATATTTAAGTAAAAAAAAAAAAAGCTTTTGAATGGTGAACTTAATCTGTGATAATCAGTTCAAAAAATTCTATTTATGAAGAATCTTTAACAGAAATTTAGTACTTCATTATTAGTAAATAATTAATGCAAAGAAATAGACAATACATTTTTCAATCCCTCATCTAAAATCAATCAATCTTTAGCTGAATGTAGTGATCAATTTCTGTGCGCAAGAAAAATTGGATGACCACACTAAAAATACATTCTATCAAACAGTTACAGAAAACACATTAAATCAAATCCTTAATTAACATGCTTTCAGTTAACATGTTTTTGTTTTAATGTGGTTTTAATTATAAATGATCAATTTTTCTGTACATATCACTTTTTTTGGTATAATACAGTTCTGGAGAAGGTCACTATTAAGCTTTCTATAAAAGCTCTATCATCTTTCACTATTTTTAAAGAATGTACTGTACCTTGTAATACACAATTGAGAAAAGTGTGTACAACATTTAATTATTTAAAAACTTTTTATATTTCTAACTATTATAAACAGCAAAAAACTTAATTTTGAGGGTAGGAATGGGTTTAATAAAAAAAATTGTAAATGCTAATAATGAGTAAAATTGTCATTATGTTCAACCCTATTGGAGATAAACATGATCCCCTTTATCATTCCCTCAATCTTTAATCACCAAAATTTAATAGCATTAATTCACCTAATAAACAAACCTCCCTGAAAAATTTTATAAATTGTTGACAAAAGACACAGGAGTTATTAAGCTTAAAACAGGGTGAGCAGAATCTTGTCCACCTCCACACACACACTAATATCTATACATACAGGAAAAAAACACCTCCAAATTATTTTTGCCTTTCTCAATGTTTCAAAGTGTCCTGAGCCAAAAATGTAAAAATCTTGGGGTCCATTTTTTGTCCCATCACCATACTTTTCCTCTTACATATAACAAAGAGAAAGTATGGCAATCAGTCAATAAATGTAATTAGATAGTTGTGTGAACCAATAAATAGAAACAAAAGTGACAGAAAAAAATCTATCATTTATGACCTAATTGTATTCTAATTTTTAGACTCTGAATGTTGTTAATTTTCTGATAGTGTGTGGATTTAATCTATATAACCTAAAATTTCAATATAATTTTCTAAAAAAATGTAAAAACAATCAATTAGTTGTAAATTGCTAGTGTCAGTTTTAAATGAAAATTAAAGAACACCAAACTTACATGTTATTATATATATCTAAAATGCATAAAAAAATTTACTTTATACATATGTATATAAAAAAATGTAAAACAACAAACATACATGTATAAGCACAATAATGTATTAGAAATGTAATAAAGCATTTAAAATTAATTTTTTTTTCTATTTATAGTTTAGCAACAATTTATAACAGTAATTAAATATTTAAGTTTTAATTAAAAGAAATACCTTTCTTTTTTAATTTAGACATCAGCATTTCAAAATCTTCCATAGTTCCAAATTTTGGTTCTATATCTGTGTAATTACTTATATCATATCCATTATCTTTCATAGGAGACTGATATATTGGACTTAAAAGTAAAGAATCAACATCAAGTTTGTCAAAATAGTCCAATTTCGATGTTAAACCTGAAAATTTTTTATACATATCATTAATAGAACAAATCAATAAATTATAAAACAAACAAAAATATTTGTTTAACATAATTTAAGAATGTAAAAATAAAAAACAATTTATGTAAATAATTTTACAACATATTTAATGTATGATCTTACATATCTATGTTTATGTAATAATTCCTACATTATACTAATTAAAGATTAATTCAAATTAAAAGCATTTTGCATTTGAAACAAACAAAAAAAAAACAAAACCCAACTCATTTTAAAAACAATTAAAAAAAAAAACATTCTTACAGCTAAATCTTATTGAAAACAGATAAAACATCAGGTTACATAACAAATCAAAATGAACTTAATTCTATAAACGTGATAAACATATCTAAATCAGTTATCAACAATAAGATTAACATGCATTCTCAGTCCTTAGGGTGTGCACGCTGATGTCCAACTGTGCGTTCTCCACATGGATTAGCTCCGCCAATCTAAGATATGCTAAGCAAGCATATCTTAGATTGCTTGCTTAGCATATCTTAGATTGATATATTTTCAACATTTCAGTGATAGATTAATCACGTGTCGACAGCTGTACATATATATTTAATAACTCAAATGATCATCTCACTGCTGTCCGTTCACACAAAAGCCACTATCTTTGCCGTTCAACAGTTTTGATGATGGGCCTTGTCATCAAAACTGTTGCATGAAACAATTCACACATTCTTCAGGCTGGCAGTCAACAGTTGTAACTGCTACAGCTGATACATCACCTCAGTTCCAACAGCATGAATTTCTCACCAAGTAGTACAGCTTCTCAAGACTCTATTAAGTCAGATTTATTTTTATGCAATAATAAATCTTTGAAAACAAAGAACATGCTTTTTACTTACCTCTATGTAAGAGGTTGACATTTTTAGCTGACATAATTTCTCTCATTCATTTTACTCCTTTATAAAGAATCTTTGAAGTTAACCAAAAAAATAAAATGCTACTTTGAACATCCAAAAGTAGTTAACAAAATTGTGCATTACGATTCCTCATTTCTTTATGTAACACATGAAACTAGCTTTTATTTTGTCAACTTTCTATAATAGGATAAACCAAATGAATCCTGTTTCTGCTAGTGTGGTAGAGTTCATAAACAAATAGACCGACTCTGGCAAATTTAAAATATGCATGCTGACATTTCCCTTTTCTAAAATGTCACACTAAGATTTGTTTCATAAGAAAGATACCACTAGATATTTGAATATTTTTATCTAAAATTTCTCTATAAAAAAGTTGTACTAAAATTTATGATGAGAATCAAAAAATGGATGTAATAAATATACCTTGGAAAACACTTGAGTACATAAAAAAAACCATACAACTTAATCAGACAAACGAGTTCCCCTTTTATTAGTTAAAGATCAAAAATTGATTTAAATGTAGTCTTTTTGGAAAAAAAAAATTATATACAACAAAATGCAAAAAATAACGATTCACGAGTTACAATAAATTGGCAGACAAAATAGTTTCTTCCACTCTGTTTACTACAGAAATAGTTTATTTCCTACAAATGGTGGATGCAAGTATCTTCATTTAGATCAGTGTTTCTCAACCTCTAACGAATCAGTGCCCCCTTCAATAAAACCATTACGTAGTATCGCCCCCTTCGCTACAAAATTCCGATGCCGAGGGACAAGGCTAACGCCAAGTTTGTACTGCACTGAGTTCGACTAGTCACTAGTATAATGTTATTTGTTTAATTATTGTATGATATAACGAATAAAATATCTAATTATTCTTAATATAATGTTTTACTATATTGCCCAGAAAATTGTTTTTTGCTCCCAAAATATAAATTGTTACTAATCACCCCCTCAACATGGAAAAACGCCCACATGGTGGCGATATCGTCCCCGTTGAGAAACACTGATTTAGATTAATAAAAAGCTATTTTCTGAAAATATCAAGCACATTGCATGCAATATGCATAAAATTTTGGTGTAAAATGGCCCTTATAGATAAATTTAGATATCAAAAAAGATATTCATCAAAGCATGTTTTCTAAGAAACTTCTTTCAATACTAATCAAAAGTTTTTTTTCACATTTCACCAACAGTAAAATTCAAGGTCAGAGAGTCACCAGTCAGAAGAATTGTACCTACTCCGACTCCACCCCAAAACATTCAACTCTTCAATACTGGTTTCTACATCATGTAATAACAGGAAGTATCACTTCCTCTTCAAAATCTATTTTTATATCGATAATTAATCAATCAACCGAATCCAAATTAATGAGATCAGATTCGGGTCACCCAAAATC
Organism: Centruroides sculpturatus; assembly: GCF_000671375.1. NCBI lineage: Eukaryota > Metazoa > Arthropoda > Arachnida > Scorpiones > Buthidae > Centruroides > Centruroides sculpturatus. Next base: position 421,004 of record NW_019385055.1, on the reverse strand, counting down.
ATTGACGACGGTCTGCTTTCCATGACAGATGAGCATCACTGGACATCAGAGTGAACAACCATTACATGTCCATGTGAGTTTAGCAACATCAATGATAACTTGCCATCAGTTTAGTGTAATAACTTTTAAAAAAGTTATAAGTTTAAATCACTATAAAACAACATCCTTCAAAACAAAAATATATTTATCATATTACTTTAAAGGATATCAATTCTTAATAAATTAATAATTATATTTAAGAGAAAAGTTTATCCCTTAAATATAATTAAATTCTAGTAGTATCTTTCCTTATTTTTTGCGTTTAAAATTTTCTAAAAAGAGCAATTTTAAACACAAGCATTGTTATTGCTCTTTCCAGATAATCTTTTGTTATAATTTAAAACCAACAAATTTTAATCAATCATACAAAAGTGAAAATACCAAACACCATCAGAAGTCTAACTAAAATAAATTGATCAATTAGTAGTAGTAGTCACAGAATTCAAAGGAAATCTAACTTTATCACTTGCAACCAGAATTACTACAAAAAAACTAACAATAAATTTAAGTTTTTTTTATATTAAATGCTGGGTGCTTGCAAGTAATATTTTGACACGAAGACGGCATGTCACATTGACGCTGCATCTCCTCATCAAAATATCACTCGCACACACCAACATTAAACATTTGCAAGCCTATCTTTTTCAATTTAAAATTACAACTGAAAACAATATAATCAATTAGGCTTTCACAAAAAAATGTTAGGAACTAAAAAATTAATCATCAAATTAGGCTGAAAACGGCTTAAGAATTTTTGAATAAAGAATCACCAATTTTGGTGTCAACCCTGTAATATCAAATTTCTTCCCCCCTTTGGTTGTTCCCAAGGACTACTACTTGCAATTGGTATTTGCCGATAAGTAAGAAACAAGTAGAACATTCAAGGAAAAAATGTAACCTGAACGGAAAGGTCATCAACTTCAGAGAAAGACTAAGGAGAGGACTTTGAAACTAAGATGATGTAATACTAGTAGAGATTGCTAAACTACAAGATTACATATAAATCTTTTACACACAGTGCTCTAATTTTATAATAAATGTAACAGTAGATCAAACATAAAAATTTGATAATTTAGTTGTAATTTGAATCCCAATAATTAATTATGCACCATTTTAAAACAATCATCCCACTGATATATAAAAAACCTGTAATCTTATACATAATGCAACTAATTTTTTGCTCCAAATTATGTATCAGATTACAAATTTTGCCCCATATTATGTATAAACATAATACACACATTATATACATATATATTGATTTAGACTGCATATAGAAATTAAGTAGTTACCCTTGAGATCTCCCATTCCATCGCCGTCTCCATCTTTAAACGAAGGAACGTAGACGTGATAGAAAACGGATTTCTGCCACCATTCTAGTTGAGGTGGAGGAGCGCATCTGGGAGCCAAGACGATGATGACGATGGCCCCAATTAACATACCTAACCAGCAAACCCAGAAGAGGATAAAAAGAATCATTCTTGCACGGACCCAGGCGGGTTCGTTCGCATATTTCATTAATTCTTCCTTTCCCATTCCGACATTCAAATGGATATTCTCGATGTCGATCTTGGCGTCGCCATTTTTATCCGGGAAATCTTTGTTAACGTATTTTACCTTCGGAGTATCATTCGGAGTCAATTGTTCCTTAACTGCTTCTTCTTCGTTTAATTCGACATCCGTATCTCCCACCGAATTTATTTTATTCTTATCTTCTTCCATTTTATCTTCCTCGCAAGATTTCGCGTCCTATCTAATCTATGCCACGCAGCTAACTTCCTCTTTCTCGGCAGTCTCGCGGATGATGCAATGCTCTACGTGATTGGATCGTATCCAGCCGCATTGCGAGGCTACTGTACTACGCCGCAGCCATTATTATTTTTTAAAATAATATTTTAAGCAGTTTATGGCTTTAAAGTATTTTTGTAAGTTAAACTTTTTATAAGCAATAAATAAAATATTATATAAAAATTATACCTTGCATGAAAATATTATTTATTTTTTTTCTTTTCTAACTCGCGGATAACTGGACCCGTGGGTTTGGCAAAAGGTCTTTTTTCGTGCCCACCAAGTGTTCTTGCAGTGGATCACATCCACTGTAGGGCAATAGCAAAGAACGAGCCTCAACATATCCCCATGAATATTTCTGAGAATGATATCCTAATTCCTTGAACGCTCGGCCATCCGGCCGGCGACGTTTTTTAAAACTCTTTCTGCCCTGTGGGCACTAAGAGGACTTCTTTAAGCAAGCCCATTACGTGTTCGGCCAGGCCCACAATGGAGCCGATCGGATGGCGAACGACGAGAGGGCCCCACATACCCTAAATAGATCGCTGATAAAAATTCCTTAGATGATGGTTGCTTGGTTGGTTGATCCTGGATCTGCCGGATCGACAGGCAGAAACGTTAACAACCTCGGACATCTGGCCTGTTGTTCTCATTAGGGTTTCTCATTTCCCGGGAAATTTGCCTCCAGCGGGATTACGGGAAAAATAATTTCTTTTCCCGGGATCCCGGGAAATTCCGGGATGAGATAGTAAAATAGAATTTTATATGAATAAAAAAAATCATACAGGAATATTATAAATTTGAATAATTTAATTTATTTTCTAGTAAGTAACTAAAAGTGTAGGGCCAATCTCACCCATACGGACACGTTAGGCTCAATTAATTTATGTTCTCCTACATTATAAGATGAAAGTAAAATAAAGCGTTTCATTGGGAGTTTTAATGATTACGAAGAAAAATACTATTTTATTTCTAAAGATAAAATAAAAAATAAACTAAAGTGCGATGAGTGATATTTACTTTCAGCAAGTCTCCGCTGTTCAATGATGCGCAAACACAATACATAGATATTACACGAACTAACAAGTAGAGACTTGTAAAACATAGGTAATAATATGCAGCAAGAAACCTCAAAATTTCTCTCTTAGGTGAATCTTCAAGATGCAACTTTTCGTATAATAAATAATAGAAAGAAACCGACATGGTAAATTATTATTGAAATGCGAGATTTCCCGGGAAAATTAAATTTCCCGGGATTTTTCTCGTAGGAAATAAACGGCGAGAATCCCGGGAAAGAAACCCTAGTTCTCATGTTGCTCGCAATACACGTATAACAATTCATATATACGATTTAACTCGTTCTTTAAACAACAGGTGTTTATAAACATTGTAGTTTTTTTATCTAATCAAATGATTGATTTCGAAGTTACTCTTATTTTGATTTATTTGTGTATATCTTATCATCGTCACAGACAACGCGTATAACCTTTTTACGCAATATTACTGAATGGATTTTTAAAAGTTTGCTTATCATGTTAAATCTGCAATATTGAAGAATTAAATTTATGCAAGAATCGTAAAGTAATAATTACGTGGCATATTTTTATTATTCTTTGAAATTCTGTAAAAATTCCAAACTAATACATATACAGTATATATTTTAAAAAAGCAAGGAGATGCATTTACACAAACAAACAAAAATTAATTTATATATTGCAAAAAATTAGATAATGATCATAAATTATTGTTTAAAATATATTATGAATATTGTTCTCAATTAGTTATTAAATCCTATAAACAATTAGGACGGTGAGCAGAAGGGCACTTCTCCAGGGAGCCAAAATTCCAAAATTGTTACATGGGCAAACTAATAAATTTATAGAAAACTGTCACACATGAGTATGAACAGTTGTATTATAAAATGTAACATGCATTATATTAATAAAAAATGGTATTGTGTGATTTTTACTTTGTAACAAACTAAAGAAAGATTTATCCGAAAGGCGGAAAGTCGAGAGGTCACAGTGGCAGCCTACCACTACGGATGACCCGGGATCGAATACTGACGGATCGAAAAATCCCCAGAAATTTTTTGGGGGTGGTTCATTTAGTTATGTCAGACCCCATCCCTCACCATCTGGCCACCCCCCTTTCCTCTCTTAATGGGCTTGCATAAAGAGGCCCTCTTAGTACCTCCAGGGCAAAAAGAGTTTAAATATATACATACATATATATATATTAAGGCAGTTTAAATTATAATGTTTAGAAGTTAATTATAGATTCCGTAATTAACTTCTAAACATAAGATGCAGCAAATTAAGATTAATCGAATTCTACCATTTAATTTTTATTTGAAGTCGCATTGGCGTAATTTGAAATTGGTTCTCGAAAGCTTCACCATGTTACTAAAGCAAGAATACGAAGCGAAGAGACAATAAAAAAAAAAAAAAAAGCAAGCTTATGTTAAATTAACGCTTCGAAGTGCCAAACTTGTCTTCATCAAAGAAAAACTCCCAAGAAAAAATTTGACTTTCGTTTCGGGTGCCTTAATTTTTACTTGGCGCAATATTTTTTACATCTCGGATGTTTTTCTTTGAAAATCATTTTATTTATTTTTTACTAATTTCACTAACTTTTTCACTGCTTTTCTGTTGGTTACGAGTTATTTGTGACTATTTACTATTGATATAAGAACAAATTATGTTATATATCTATAATATAATTCGTTCTTAAATCAGTCAATAGAAAAACAATGAAAAAAAAATCCAGCAACGAGAGTTGCGTAACTTTCCCGTCTGTTATGTATACACAAGGAAAAGTATTGGAATCGTGTCAAATTTTATCCTCCGATTTTTTGCAGATCTTCGCGTTTTGACCTCCCGAATCTAAAATAAGAAAACAGCAAAAAATTTCCGTGGATATGTATGTATGCGTGCGTGCATGCATTGGCGTCTATTTCCTTTAATATTTCAGGATGGGGTAAAGATTAAGAAACAAAGGTTGGCACGGTAGCTTGTGTATAAGTGGAATGGACGCTATTAAATTTTGATAATAAAAGGTCGAGGAGATAGAGGGTGGTCACGTATCATATCTCGCGTGGTGTTGGGCTTAATGATTTTACTTGTTAGCATCTTTATAAATCTCTTCCCTACCCTCAAAATTAATTCCTTTGCTATTTTATAATAATTAAAAATATCTCGTTTTTATAACAAAATCTCATAATAGATGGCGCCACATTTAATTTTATTTATTATGATTAATAATTAAAAAGAGATCTCATAATAGTCGGGAAAGTTACGCAACTCGTTGCTAATTATTTTGATTTTTTTTTATTCAGGGAGTCTCAAACCGTGATTTGCAAAATCCTGGGAGGGTCAAATTTGACACAATTCCCATACTTTCCCTTGTTAGGTACAGTATACAAAACAGCCGGTAAAGTAAAAATAAAACAGAGATCATAATCTAACTGCAAATAACATTTATCGTGACATCATCACAATGCCAGGCTGTAATTTTTAATTTATTTCATTTAAAATATATTCTCTCCACCTCAATTTAGTACTATAATGTCTTGCCCCTGTACAATATATTATACTTTTCCATTAGCAGGTCATGCCAGTCATATAACTAACTCCGTTCAGGGGAAAAGTTTTGAATTGAAATAACGTGGCTTCCGGTTTGCATCGGAAGTTCATATACAGTATAGTTAATCAGGGCCTCCTGCCCCTATGCTTTCTATATCCGGTCTTCACTTTCGTGTATCTAACTCAGGTCTCGAAATTAAGGAAGGACAGATAGTACACGGATGACTGTGTCAATTTAGTCTACAATTTTCTCAAATTGCAGCCCAGCAAACTAAAAGTGGAAGAAAAAACTGCAAAATGTAATTAATAGGATTGTTCCAGTTTATTCGATTTTTGCTAATTAACAAATAAAAGTGGAATTCTTTAGGCCGATTAAGATGTAGTATGTTTCCTTATGTACTCAAAGTTTTCCAAGGTAAATTGGTTACATCTATTTTTTGATTCTCACCGTAAATTCTAGAACTTATAGAAAAAATATTGGATATTCCATGGTATCTTTCTTATAAAAAGGAATCATAGTGTCACATTTCAAAAAAGGGAGTGATCAGAGTCAGACTGTTTGTTTACAGACTCTGCCACAACTGATTTGAACAGACTTGGAGTAAAAATAATACAGAAATCTATTGTAAAAAAAGATTAATTATTGTAAATATTTTTCAGTGTTACTTGAATTTGACAGTAATTCTTGGATGTTTTTTAAAAGAGGATTTTTTTAAAGTCAAAATGGAGGACATCTCCAAAAGGAGGATATATTGTTAATTTGGATGTCATATTCCTTTTGAATATTTATTTGATAAATAATTAAAATAAAAACTATAGTTATTAGAAATAAAAATTATATTCTATTCCATGGAGGAATATACTTTTCAGTTATAAAATGATTTTTAAAGCACAAGCTAGTCTGTTCAATGTAACTTCATGTATGAAACAAAAAACAAAACAGCCACCTTGTGACTATGCTACAAAATGTATCTTTCCATGTTACCTGTCTCATCGGAGACTCAACAGCAGTGTCCTAAATAAAAATATCAACATACTTTAATTATTATAAATTTAGTCCCAAAGACAACTGCTAGCCAAGAGTGCTGCTTTTGTAAACTGTTTCTTATGGAAACATGCATGAAGTTATAGCAAACGTGCTGTAGTTCTCATCAGTTATAAAGAATAATACATATCTATTTATGATTTCAATCAAATACTTTAATTGAAAATGTAATATTACATAGAAAATGTGTGTAATAGTAATAATATAAAATATAACATTTATAAAATAGATATTTTGACAAATAATGACAAAGTGTTCTATTTTAATTAGAGTAGACAATAACATTACAGTATATATATTTCAGATCTATATTACCAGTGAAAGACAAAAATGTTTTTCTCAATAATAATATTTCTGTAATATTTTAAAAAATAGTTTTAAATGCAAATTAACTTAAGAGATTCAATGAATTACAATAAATCTGAAAATATATATATTACATAAAGGAAACAAAAGGAAAAATTTAATTTAGTTATTAAATTATGTGCATCTTGATTACAACAAAAATATTTTAAAAACTTAAAAATGGAATGTTATATGAAATTATCTTCGGACAAAACACAGATTCATAATAAGCATATCTTAATATTTTTTGTGGACGGATTTATCATTTACAAAATATTTATATGAAAAAATTCCGTACTTTATAGAAATTTTATGATCCAAGTGAAGATAATCATGCAACTTGAAATCAAAATATTTGACTGCAAATGACTTCCTGACAGCTGTAATAAAACATTATTAAATATATTTATATATATTTAATTAAAATCCATAAAAAATTTCAAGTATATAGCAATTGTTTTTCTTCTTAATGTAGTTTAAAATATAAATCAATATGTATAATTAGGTTAATTTTAAAATTTGTCAATACTGAATTAAAAACAAATCTGTTCTTAATGGTTCTTTTAACTGCTGCATAATATTTAAAAAATAATAATAATAAAATTTACAAAAATAATTTTTATTAACTATGCTTTTATGCAATGAAGAATTTTAGCTAAATATATAAATATAACAAACAAAAAGTGGGTAATTATAAATTTTTTAAGAATTGAATTTAATACCATAAACAGCACCACTTTATGATGATACTTAATAATATAATTTTAATACTTTTTCTGCAAAACTATAGATTTACTAATAGAATATAGAATTTTAATGTCTTTTTAAAAAAATAGATAAAATTTGACAAAAACAACTTTCATTAGCTTTTATATATTTATACAGTAAGTTCTCTTTTTACATGATGTATAGACAGTATGCATTCTGGAAAACTTGGACGATTTTACACTCAAATATATGTAATTTTAGAAAAGCATAGAAAAGCAGAAATGGTAAAAATGTCTATAATTAATATTTATTCTCTCATTATAAGGTATCTTTTAAACAATTACACAGTAAAATCTGACTAAAATAAACTGCAAGAAACTGAATCTTGCTTAAAGCAGAAAATTTTTTGTTCTAGTAATTTCCATATTGTATTAATACACAAATGTGCATCTATTTGCATCTATACAAGTTAGAATTTAATACAGAAACAGAACTGAATAAAATTTAATGATTCCATGGTTAAAGTTAATCTGTACAATGGAATATACTTAGTTCGGAGAGATGCTCTGCTAATCGTTATCATCATCCACATGATACAGATTAGTTAAAAGAAAATTCTTGGAAATATTGTGTAATTCAGTCGCATGTAGCATGAAAACATCCAGGTGATCCTTAAAAGTCATTTCAAAAAATGTCTTAAAAAGAATTTTTTTTGTCAAAATTGACAGCTTGCTGATAAGGCTGAAAAACAAGATGCACTTAGAGTTATAACACCAGTTGGATGACTAGAACAATACAGTAATAAAAATGTCTATCAAAAAGTCTTAATTGAATTCCACCAAGGTTTAATTTGAAATAAAACTTTTGGACTAACATTTTCAATCTACACATGGAGACTGAAAACAGTCCAAAAGTTTTATTTCTTATTGGGTTGTTCAGAAAGTAATTTAGTTTTTTTTTACCACTAGATGGATTAGTCATATTTTTGCCGCCATTTTTAATCTAAACTGTATTATCATTATATATTTTGACAGCTAGCATCTTAAGGCTTATTTGTAAAAAATTTTGTTTGATTCTGTGCAATTGTTTATTTTTTGTGTCTCATCAAATATGGAAGATCGAAAGCAGCATTTTCAGCATATTTTGCTCTTTTATTACTGAAAAGGTAAGAATGCTGTTCAAGTGAGAAAAAAATTGTGTGACGTGTATGGAAAAGATGTGAACGACAGTGCCAAAACAGTGACAGTTGACAGAACAACAGTGCCAAAACTGGTTTACAAAATTTCGTTCTGGCAATTTCAATATTAAAGATGCACCACGTTATGGATGGCCAGTTGAAGCCAATGAAAACAAAATAAAGATACCGATTGAAGCAAACTGCCGAATAACAACACATGAAATCACTAAGAGATTAAATTTGTCAAATTGAACTGTTTATGATTACTTGAAACAAATTGGTTTCGTTTCAAAGCTTGATATATGGGTTCCACATGTTCTTAAAGAGAGATACTCTCTTTGGTGGGATTTTAAGAAAATTTTTTTTTTGGAGCTTTTATCAGACAATTTAACAATTGATTTGAAAGTACTGCCATCAAGTAAACAAATTGAGTAATATCATCAAACAGAAAAGGAGGCCAGAATTGATCAACAAAACAGGTGTAGTGTTTTACCACAATAATGTCAAATTTCACACAAGTTTGGTAACTCGTCAGAAACTGTTATAACTTAGATGGGATGTGCTATCACACCAACCGTATTCGCCAGATCGAGCACACTCAGATTATTACTTGTTCCGGTCTATACAAATTTTTTTAACTGTAAGACATTTACTTGAAATCACAATGTCAAAAATTACTTGGATCAGTTTTTTGTAAGCAACGATCAAAACTTTTAGGAATGTGAAATCATGCTACTACCAGAAACGATGACAACAGGTATTTGACCAAAATGGCCGATATATAATTGAATAAAATATTAATTTATTATAAAAATATTGTGTTTTTCCCACAGAAAAAAATAAAATTACTTTCCAAACAACCCAATAAATCTCCAAATTTCATTTCTGCTAACTTCATTCAGTCCAGATGCTGAGGCCACCTTAATGTTATCATTAATAGCTGTGATAGTTGTATTATAGACAATGGAATCTCCATATTTATTACAAAACTGAAGTTATATCATCATCCACACAATGTTAATAAATATAGAAGAACAAATAGTTCACTGAGTTCAGCATTATAAGTACTTTTTATCACAAGTACTTTCAACAAATTTATAATTGTCGTCATCGGGCGAATTAATATTTTAAAATAACATACAGAATATTCTGAAAAGAATATTAGAACACATATTTTCAAATTAAAATAATTGATAAAACTGTTAAGAACAAACATTTAATTTTCAAACGTGTTCAAGTTGTATGTGCAATGTAATACATATGTTGCAAAGCAGCGCATGCGTGGATGTATGCCCACGTTAGTAACGTGATAGCAGATGTGGATTGTTGTTTAATCACTTATACAGCATGACCCATACACTGGACAGGTTGAGATTGGGGGCGTTGCATGCCTCTAAGGTTGCCACGAGAATGGCCTCCCATATAAAGACAGTTTTCAATTTTTGCAGCATTTGAGCATTGTAGCTTGGGTCCATAGCAGGTCATAATCCTGTTCGAGCACCTTTTTTGTAAGCTCTGTGGTGTGCCTCTCTTCACTACATCATCTTGGTGTTCTGCTAGTCGGCTGGCAAGCATTCTTGTCGTGGCCCCTATGTACTTTATATTTGCTCCCATTGTGAGGTTTTCCTGCAGTACAGCATAGACCTCCAAGAGCATAATCTTCTCCTACCCATCCCCACTACCAAATGTATGCAGGCTCATCTGCAATGATCGGGATAAATTCTCTACTTTAGAAAAATCAGGAGTTACTAACGTGTCATGTTACTAATGTGGGCATACATCCATGCATGCGCCGCTTCGCAACATATGTATTACATCGCACATACAACTTCGAACACGTTTGAAAATTAAATGTTTGTTTTTAATGGCTTTACCAATTATTTCAATTTGAAAATATGTGTTCTAATATTCTGTATGTTATTTTAAAATATTTATTCGCCTGACGACGACAATTATAAATTTGTTGAAAGTACTTGCGATAAAAAGTACTTATAACGCCAAACTCAGTGAACTATCTGTTCTTCTATACAATATTTGGTGTGAGTAGCAATCTATAGTACATTAATGAATATAACATTTCATTCTAAGCAGTCTTGATATTCTCATAGAAGATAATTTGCAGCATATAACTTTGAAATTATGTAAAGAGAGAATTTTCTGTGTATGAAACTATTTACATATTCCACAAAATTACTTCAATACTAATTTTGTAATTAATTCAAAAATACTCTTTTTCATGTTCTAAATTTAGATAAGTCAACTGGCCTAGAATCTTAACATATTTATAGACAGCATGTGTAGATATAAATGAAAAGCAATACTCAGATTACAAGCATAAAAGTAAAAGCAGATTAATAGCAAGAAGCATAAAAGTGAAAAACCTTTTCAAATTCATGTTAATTTCTCCTATAAACTTTGTTTCAACTATCTTGTTATGGTTCTAACTAATGCTAATAAAAACACGAATTCTCTCTTTAGTCATTGTTTATTTTTCTTAATCTTTTCACAAAAAAACAAATTTTAGCTCTACAAACATGAAAAATGATTGCAAATACAGAACTGTAAATGTGTGAAGTCCATAAATGGGAAATGTGTTAATATGGAGTTTTCTACTGGATTATTTTTACTTTAAAAGCATTGTTCAGTAAGATTTATATTTTAAAAAAAGGCAATTTTAACATTTATTAATAGTATACTTACAGTAACATAGTAATTACATCTATTGCCATGGCAGCATTCTGCACATTCCCAATCATTATACCAGATCCTGTCACAAAGAGAACTCTTTGATTTAATTATATCTGCACATGACTTATTGTTTGCACATGATTTAGAAATGTAAAATTGTTTCTCTCCACTAGGAGCCCAATATGGAGTACCTGAAAAATGTTTACATTAAGATGTTATACTTCATAAATCATAAATAATGCTTTTTATTTCAGAAATTTTATTAAACAATATAAGATTTTATTTATTATGCCGGTTTATATTTGAACAAACTGTATTTAAATTTACTCACTTCCCCATTTAATTTCTGTTAAACATCTATCTTGTCCAACATCACAAGTTCTAATTGTTTTAATGCATTTATCATAATTAGTGTCTTGATCTTCACAAACATAGCATTCAAGTGAATATGCTAAAAAACAAAAAAATATTATATAATTTAAAATTAATCTTATTTTTAGTGCATTTTTAACAAAATGATTTTCAAATTGCTGAAAATAAAATTAAACTTTACATTATAGTTTGAATTATTTTACAAAACTTCTCTTGAATAATAGTTTCATAATATAGTAGAATCTACTTATTCTAATCACTTTTGGCTCAGTTGTAGTGATGATGATAACCAACCAACAACATTAATAACAACATTAAATCATTACTAATTAGTAAAAATTTTGACATTTAATGTTACAACTAAAGACTATATGAGTTGAAGATTTATTAATTATTATTATTATTAATTAATAGTAACTCAACCAACATTTACTGAAGAAAGCAATGCCAGCAATTTATACTATTGTACTATGAGCAAATAATGACTAAAGTGATTAATGTTTTAAGCACTCTAGTTTGTTGCTGTGTCCTATAGTCTCTTTTGTATCTTCTGTACATGGATGAGTTATTAATGTTGTTTGTCCTACAGGAGGTTCACCAACTTGTGGGTAAGTTCTGAAAAGTCAAGAAATTCAGACAAAGAAGGTCTGGTAGATCCAGCCCAGAAACAAGAACTTAAACAGCTAAATTATGTCATTAAAATATTTTATCAAATGTCATCATTATACTGTTCTGTCAAAATATTTTGTTTTGGAATCTTCAGAGTTTCAATCTTTATCTACATCAGACCTTAATGTAGCTACCATTAAGGATAGAATTTGAAAGCATTATTTGTAAATAAATGCACATGCTTTTATTTAGTTTCTACTAAATAAAAGCATGTGCATTTATTTAGTAGAAACACCAAAAAAGCAGATATTTAATTCATTTTTAAGTTTGAATTTAAAACATATAAAATTTGTAACTTATATAAAGTTTTAATGGTTCTTGCAAAGAACTCCTAAAAGAGAACTGCCATGTTTGTATGTGATGATGTTAAACTAGAAGAAAGAAGCATATCTGATCTAGTTTAAGAAATAGTCCATATGGGTTGTCATTCAAAAAGGCATTTACATTCAGCTTTGTTTTCCAATGCACAAGCAGGTTGTCAACATATCTCTTACAGACAATAATCTTTGGTATGAATACAAATAGGACTTTTTCTTCAAATTGACTAATGATTATCCTGTACATTGATTGGAAGAAAAAGTCATACCAATACTCATACTGAAGATTATTGTATGTAATAGATATGTTAACAATTTGCTTTTACATTGGTAAATACAGTTTTTGAATTTAATTTTTATGAAATTGCATCTATGTATTTATAAGTCCATTTTTAAGTCAATCCCCTGAAAACTATATTAATATGTACAATGACAATCAAGGAAAATCATGCTTTATTATTTAATTTAGACACTTATATTTCTTTTTAATATAAAAAAAAAACAAATTTTTACATAAAGACTATAATGAGCAATTTGTTAATAAAAATTAATTTTTTTTATTTTTCAACATAAAACAAAATTACTGCTTTACGATCAAAATACTCAATGTTGCTCTGGATAAAAAATTACCACTTTTAATACCATAATAATTTAACATCTGTCCTTATTACTGTACTTTTTTACCAAGGCAATGCTGGTCTTCCAGTTAATAAATGGAATATTTTTTACATAAAAAAAACTATTGTTCTGACAGTTTTTTAGTTTTTAATCCTTTCCATTCCATGTGTATTAAAAGTTAAGATCTCTACAGATATTGTTTGGTTTAAAATAAATTTCACTTAAATTTATTGTATAATTTTTAGTTTTTGTATCTTGATATGATTGTTTAAAAAGTTTTATAATTCATAAATGATATATTCATCAACAAAATGTTTAAAAATATAACATAAAAAAATCAATGTTGTCATTAATATGTTTAACTTTTTTGCTATTCCATTTCATATCAATAAGACTATTAATTAATGTAGAACATGTAGTTAATCAATCTCTCTGAAATAAGCAATGTATATCTAATGATAATAGCTTTGCTTAATTATTAAGTATCTAATTTTACCAATTTACTTTATCAATATTGATCAGAAAATTTTAGTTTATTATACAGTTTATCATGCTGATTAATGTGATATAAGCTTACAACTAATGATGATTAACACTGATTAGACTTAATTAAAGTAAATTATATACTAAGCAATAAACAGCATTGTCATAAAATCACTGCATAAAATTCCTGCGTCTACCAATTATAGAATATTTTAATGACAAATTCAGCATAAGATGAATTGAGCATGAATCTTGATATGGATTTCTTGAAGTCCAGACTTGTGAAGTAATATACCTTTTGCAATAGATAAGAATGAAAGAAATGTTCTTACATTTTCAACCCAGTCACAATTGACCATATTCAGGCAGGAACAAATGTAAGAAACTCCAAATCTTCACAACTAAAGATGGCCTCCAAGTTGAAAATGATAATGTTTCTTCAACCTCACCCATTCTTAAAGGTATACTTCATTAAAATAACTATAAATAACTGTTACTTCATTAAAATAACTATAGTGGCTAGTTGACTTTATCCAGATATAAAAATAAATGATAATTTAATTTGGGGAACTGTGAATAGATGAATAGAAAACTTTCTCAGTTCCGCCCTCTAATAGCAGAAGACTTAAAAACAGCTATCAAAAAAACTGTTTTAATGATTTTCAATCATCAATATGGAAGATAATGTTCAAAAGAATAAGAGAAAAAATTTAAAATTTGAGGAGAGAATAGAGACAGTAAACAGATAACTTATATTTTGTATATAGATTTCATGACCACTCTAGGTTTGAAGAAATACTTATCTGTTAACTGATCTGTTAAAGATCTGCTTGTCACATTGCATCATTTCACATGTTGCATTCCAATGTCATGCTGTATTGTGTCACATACTGTAGCATTGCTTATGAAATGCTTATAAATTATGAAATTAGCCTACTTGGATTTTGCTACAAGGAATTTAAAAGGTGTAAACTAAAATCTAAGTAAAGATTATTTGTTTCTAAAATTTGGAAAATATTTTTTTATTTTCATATGTAATATCAGAATTGATTATTTTTAAGAAAATAGTTATATCACAATTAATCTACTGTTATCTGTTGGCATGCAAATTAGTCCATCAGTTTAGCATTTCAGGTTAGACATACTGTTGAAGAATCATTTAGATGAGAAATCATGAGTGTGATAAATTTCTTCACTATATTCAATTTGTATAAGAATGAAGATATTGCATTCAGCTTCTGCAGAAATATGATACTTTACTTTCCAAACATTTTTTCAAAAAAGGTAATAAAATGCCATTATGTGAAGCGTGTCAAAGTCAAATTGAAAAAAAACAAAGCCATATGTAAGTGTGTTTTTGTTGTGCAGATGGATGCACAGATGAAAGGTTAGTTTTTTCATATATTTTAGATTTGAGTTTTGTAGAGTTAAAGAATTATTGTTATTCTAAGTGAAGGAAATAAGTAGCATTCTTTTAAATTGTCATTTAAAGTAGTAATAAGTAAATGTTTTAATGTAACAAAATGTATGAAATTGTAAAATTTTAGGATATTCATTTTGTTTAAGATTTAATTTTTCTTTCTTTGAATATTGTACTTTATTGTAACAATATTGTATAGAGTATGATAGAGTACCAGAAACTCAACATTCTATGAAACTCATTTTGTCAATTAAAAAAATGTAATCTAATTTTTACATGTATAACTTAACAACTAAGATCAAGTAAGTTATTGTTCTTCTCTGGTGACATTTGATAATAACATCAATTTCACATATTAACAAAGGATACAACCCTTTTTTTTCACTGAAAAATACAACATGACTGTCACTAATTTGAAAATAGCCCTGAATAGCCAATATTTTTTAAAAGTGATAATTTAACTACAATTATAGTCACTGTTAGTATGTAGTTAATACACACATATAATACCTTTACAAAAATTCCGTTATATAGATTAGTATCATCTTTATGCCGTAAAACACGCCATTACCAGTAACTCATCACCTTCTCAGTCTGCATTCAATTGAGTTTGTGGGACTTTACCATACTTGTAATATTTTAGAAAAATTGTTTCAATCATTTATAAATAAATTTTGAATCTGAATTTTAGAATAGCATACTTTTTCGACTCCAATGAAAAACAAACTATTTGACAATATAATATTGGAATGTGCCACATGACCAGATATGAGGGTCTTTAATGGATAAATACCAAAATATTAGGCAAACAGGTATTTTAATATATATAAAAGCTTTATGTGACAAATGTAAAAGGACACAATTGCAGTTGAGAATGAACAAAACTGTTGGGACCTTAACAGAGATATAGAGCATGCCCATAGGAGCAAAAAGTCAAAGAAACCATATCTCTACATGTGACCCTTCACGAGATATAGCGCCCCAAAATCAGCCTACTTTCAGGGAGCAATCAGGAGTAACACTGTACACTCTGCTAAGACTATCTGATTTAACTATTCAGCCCAGGTGACTGTGCTGGCTTTGAGTAACCCGCTTGACTCTTCTTGGAGTGTACCAAGGAGTACATAATGTTATACAGTTTTAGAAGATTTGGAGGCTTACCCCATCCGGGCTGAGGAGCAAGCGATAACGAGCACATAGTTACATTGAAGGCACTGGTCCCATACCTTTAACACAACTTGCTTACCAAACATAATATCCACAAGCAAGACTGAGACCAACACTGCCCACCATTAAGGTTCCACATTTGGAGGAGAATGTCTCGAAAAGTTGTTCACATGTTGGATGTTTCTTAATTCTTTACCAATAAACGTCATTAGAATGTCCAATCACCACGCCAGGCTGTCTGTTAAACATGCAATAGGCTCAGCAGAGCATACAGCGCGACTCCCTTGTGTCTGGAAGTAGGCTGTTTTTAGTGGGCCATATCTACCAAAGGGTTACATATAGATATATGATTCCTTTGACTTTTTTGCTTCTACAGGCATACTCTACAGCTATGTTAAGGCTCTAACAGTGTCATTTCACATCTGCAATCTTAGTCAATTGGTAAATAATGTCATTTGTTTCCAGTTTCCTTAGAGTCAACGCAGGTCAGTTTTGTATCTGTGATAATTTTATTGTTGTATAAATATTTAAAAAGTGGATAATTCAACTGAAAATATATAAATAATTTGAACGAAAATCAAAAATAAAACTGGTATTTACCTGATGACATAAATCCGATAAATATTAAAACGTTTACAGCTATCATTGTTATTTAATTACTTATGGATTATACAATAAAAAAAAATAAAATGATTTTAAATATTGTAAAATTTGCTCTTAAACTTCATAACAAAAAAAAAAAGACAACACCCGATATAAACTAGAAGAGCGCCATCTATCGGTTTTACGTTTTAACGTTGCCAGCTATGACGTGTTGAAAAAAATTTCGAAGTGATATTTAATGGATTTTTTGAAATGTCATATGAATCCATAAAGTTTTCATAAAGTCAATATTTATTCCGTTCGAAAGGCATGCAATATTAATATATAATAACGGCTCGTAACGTTCCTCTAATTTTGATACTTATTCCTAGATTTCACGTATTCATAAATAAAACACTTTGTCACATTCGTCTACATTATTTTAAAACTTTAGATTGGATACGTGATACCTGTAATAGAAAATTGTCAAATGACAAAAGTTATTGGATTATGAATTGATCCGTTAATTCTTCGTAAATTAAACCGACAAATTTGGATTGTGTAGGGCTAATTTGGCTAGAAATTTATTTCAAAATATTGATATAAAAACATGAAATCGTGGATATACGAGATTGTTTCTGGACTTGTCATTGTTTGAGAGAAATATTAATTAATATCTGAAAACAATCGCAAAATAAGACTTGATTACATAAATTGTTTTCATTTGAATGTAATACAGTTTTGAATGTTTCCAGAAAATTGATAAATAATGTATAGGCCTATGTGTTTTATTATTATTAAAATCACTTAAAACAATGAATATTTTTTAAATTAAAAAATACAATACATCAATATTCATAACTTAAAAGTCCATCAGTGGCCGAATAGATAGAACTACTGAACACGTAGTTGGTCGTGGGTTCGTGCTTCATCAATGGGTGGGCCATGTGGAGTTTTCCGGATTTCTTTTCCATTTGTAACACCTAAACAGAGGGCCAAATTCCCGTAGAAAGTCCTCCCGGGAGGCATTCCTCTTCGATAGATCGCCCATGTATCGCGTTGCCGTATACAAACAATCCAATCCGGATAATCGTGACTTAAATAGGTTTGTGAAAACCATCATCAAACGAGCGTTTTTGTATCTATGAGTGGCCGGAAGATTCCACTTACAGATTTTCAGTTGTAGCGACGAGTATGGCGACGGTTTCTATGAAAACAATGTTACACGGCATTGCTCTAGCAATTCGTCGTGCCGCTAAAGAAAATTCCGTGGCTTCGAATATTTGCCGTTGTCACTAACACTCACTGCATTCTATAGCCAATAAAGTGATAGCATATATCTGACGTCAGAACAATAGTATCTATCCGGTGCTGAAAAGTGTGACAGTACTGCACTGTATATCTATAATTGGCCGGTATATTAGCGTTTCCAATTGACTTCTTTTGCATAGCCGCCAACGCTACCGCGTTTGATATAATAATGTTCTATTCTTGGCCGCCATCACTCGTGGAAACTTTTTAGTGGAATCAAGGCTTACGGCGTCCGCCTACTACTATGGGATCCAATTCGGACAAGCAACCTAAAGAAATTTTTCGTGGGTATTTTTTCTCCGATATGTCGGGCACGGTCCCTGGTCACCCAGTCCTCCCATTGTGGACCTGCCGAACCCAAGACGGATATAGAAAAAATGACCTTATTATTGTCCACAGGGTATAGTTACTTAACTTAACCGGCAACATTTAAAATGCGTGTGGCGCCATCTGTTATGAATTTTTATTTAAAATATTTTTTTATTTTTAATTATTATAAAATGACATAAAGCTTATTTTTGAGAGTAGTGATGAATTTTATAAAATTATAAATGCTAATAACGAGTAAAATTGTCATTAAGTCCGACCCTACTCGAGATATGACACACGATCCTGTTTTATCTCCCCATCCTCTCAACCTGTAATTACCAAAATTGAATAGCATTATCCCACTAATAAATAAACCGCCCTGAAAAATTTCAGAAATTTTTGACAAAAAGCACAGGAGTTAAGCTTCAAACAGGGTGAATGAAATCATGCCCCCCATATAAACATCCATATATACAGGAAAAAAACTGAATTTTTTGCGGACTTTTTATTAAAATGAATTTTTTGCATTTCTGGACGTTTCAAGATCCCCACTCCAAAGATGTAAAAACTTTGGGGGATCATTTTTTTGACCGATTGCCACATTTCCCTCTGTTATATAAAACAGAGCCAGGAAATTAAAAATGAAGAAAACTTATCATTAGTTCAGCATCATAAATTGTAACTGAAAAATCCTGTTTTATGTTAATAACATACCCCAACATATGTAATAAAAAATTCAGGTTTGGGTCTATATGAATCACCCTGTTTACACTTATTACATAATAAGTATTACCTAAAATGCTAATTATCTATAGAAAAATAATAATTACAGACCTGTAGCCTAGAGAATGTGGTTTTAGCATGTGACTTAGATATATATAGAACTTTCAAACTGGTTTCTCTTATACCAAAAAGCAGATGATCTTATATATCTACATGTATCATATTTTGAGACAAAATTTAATCAGAAATTTTAAGCTTTTGTTGAAACTCTTGTATGTTTGACAAATCAAAGAAAATATTAACATTGGAGAGTGGGCAATTTTTAAAAACCTGGCATATAAGGAACTTGAGGTTTTTAGTATTGGTCATAAATCCATGTTTGTGAAAACTATGCATTAAATGTTATTTCATCCCAAAAAGATGGAGATTTTCTATCTCAGGTTTACAAATTTCCAAAGGCAAAGTGTTGCAACCATGCAATAGGCTAACTTATACAGAATATATTAGACTTCCAGACAACTTGATCTTTCATACAAAAAGGAGTTTCTAATTAAATGTTTTGTCCAATAAAATTAACGTTCCTTTTATTTAAAAATTATGTTTTAATTGGAATAACCATTCAAATTTATTAAGTTAAAACCTGATGATGACTGTTTAAGAT
The DNA here is from genome assembly GCF_000671375.1 of Centruroides sculpturatus. Lineage (NCBI taxonomy): Eukaryota > Metazoa > Arthropoda > Arachnida > Scorpiones > Buthidae > Centruroides > Centruroides sculpturatus. The sequence goes on along the minus strand of NW_019385055.1, from coordinate 400,998 downwards.
GGTTAAAAACATTTGTTTACAATTTTTTTTTTATGCTGGATTTTTGGTGTTAGTGTGTTTATTTTGATGAATTAAAAATATTATGAAGTTTGGTAGTTTTTATGCTTACTAATAGTTTTTTAATAGTTAAGTAAGTTATATACAAAGTTGAACTAGCTAGTGTAGTTAATAGAATGAAGCAAACAATGAACCTTTAACTCTGGATAAGGTTGGAGAAATGCTAGCCAATTTTATCAAACAGCCTTACCAACTGTTAAAAGCAGCCAGATGGCCATGACATTTAAGGCATAGCTTACTGCTCTGAGGACTGGGGATCCAGGCTGAGTGAAGTCCAGAAAATTTTTGTAGGTAAGCCATCCCCATTGTGGGCCTGACCAAACACACAATGGGTGTAGTAAAAAAGCCCTTTTAGTGTCCACAGGGCAAAAAGAATTAAAAAAAAAAAAAAAAAAACCCCCACTATTAAAGCTATATTGATTACTTCCCTGAAATACATACATATTACCTCATAACTGTACATTTTCCCTTCAACAAAACTCTCAATTAAAAACTATGAACATTTATGCAAATACCTAGAGTCCTAGACTAAGTTTAAATTCCAAAAGTAGGATTCCACTGGCAAATAAGAAACATCTTAATAAGTTTAGAAACTTATTTAGATGTTTCTTAACATTTTAAAGTTTAACTTAAGATGTTCTAGAATATCAATCTTAAAATTATTCTTTGTTTTATAATTATTGCATTTTTTTTACAGATCTCATAATGAAAATTCTCATAGTTATACTAATATCAATCTTATTTTACGCTGGAAAGTACGGTATGGTAATTTTCAAAAAATTAAAATTAAATTTACAAAATTCTTATTACCATTCTAAAATGTTTTTGAAAAATATCATTTTCTATAGACTCTCCTTTCTCATTCACATTCATACTGTACTTTCCGGCGTATAAGACGACCGCCAACTTTTACAGTTAAATATAGAGTTTGGGATGTACTCGCCGTATAAGACTACCCCAGCCCGCCCTTGTATCTTATTACCGTACCTCCTCCTCTGCCTCTCAGATCTCGCACATGCACACGCCTGTGCCACTTCACTGCAGTCCTCAGTAACGAGATCTGAGAAGCAGAGAAAGAGGTACGGTAATAGGATACATACAAGGGTGGGCCGGACGGGTGAAACATGCATGTTTTCTGGGCACAGTGCCACTCTATCTCTATCCATACCCCAGGCATCTCGGCTGACTGCAGCACCCGCCCTATAAGACAACATCTGGCATATAAGACGACCCCTGACTTTTGAGAAGATTTTCCTGGGTTAAAAATGTATATGTTAATAAATAGTTATTAACATATACATAACAAACACTCATACATAAAAATAGTTATTTTCATAAATTTAGTTGAACTTTTTATGAAGTTATTCATGCAGTCTGAAGGGTTTTATTGCTATTAATTAATATTGAATTCTAACAAATTTATTTCAGTTTGTCATAAATTTATTAAAATAATTTGAATTCATTATAATAATTATAAATTAAAACATATACTTTTATCAAAATTCAATTTTTATTTTTATCCAGCAATTTTTTCAAATTAGATTTACTTGAGGACTTTTGTGATTCTAATGGTAGTTCTGCTGTTTGTAACTTCATTTTTTTTGAATGATGATCACTACATTTTCTACTCTCAAGTTGAGTATTTTTGTTCTTATAAGAACTAGATGATGAAGTTTTGTTCTTACTTTGTTTATTTGTAATCAAACTTGAACTACGAACAGTATTTAGCATCATTGTATTCAAAAATCTCTTGTTTGTCTTTGGCTTTGTTGGGTTTGCCCAACCAAGTGCTCCTACCATCTCTGCTCGTACTGCTGCTCTTTTTGAATCTCGAAGAAGTTCTTCTCGAGCAAGCTCGTCCAGGGCCTTTTCATCCATTTTAAGATTTTATAATAATTATTTTCACAAAACACCTAAAAGAAAAAAAAAAATGTATACAATTTTTTGAGTCAATAAATATTTATTTGGTTTCCAATTTAATAATTAATTTAAACTTTAACTGCTTTTGAATTATTTGTATGTTAGCGAGGTTGCGGCCGAAGTTTTCATCTCTAAAATGTGAATGTCAAACGTTGAGCGCTGCTATCTTGTAAGCAATGTTCGATGTTCATGTTTTAGAGATGAAAACTTAGGCTGCAACCTCTCTATTAAATATGCAACATAAACATTTAAAACTGATTCAAAAATAATAAATTTGATCACCTTGTAGAAGAGCATTTCAAAATATTTTAAAATTTAAATTTATAGCCTAATTTTTATACAGTATATAAATCATTACAACATTTATTATTACTTTAACTGTAATCAACACACAAACTTTCCAACTCGATAGAATGCCTTTTTTGACTTGGTGTTCTCATTTCAATCTCAAATTTCTACCTTTCCTATTACCGGTTTTAAATCTGACCATTGCGCAATTCAAATTATTTCATTTTCGTATAGAAGTCAAATTTCATGCCTTCACTCCATATAACATTCTTACTATTTTAATTTCCAATTGGTCAACAGTTCAAAGGTCTTCATTGTCTATATGTTTGAGTTCTCTCAATTGGTCATTTCTTCTGAATCCTTCAATTAAACAAAAAACACTAAATATTTATAATTTTTTCTTTCACTCTATTAGGCAGTTCTTAAATTATAAAAAAATAAATCTTAACAGTCAAAAATGGCATACAAGAACACTAAAGAAAATGTGCAATCATATTCAATCTTTATGGCATAGAAGGAAAGAAAATGGTAATCTTTGCTCAGTATACATTTACATTGTTACTTTAAAGCAGTACAGTAATACCCCGAACTTATGCGATAGATGGGACCGAGCAATAACCGCGTAAGTCAAATTCGCATAAGTCGGGGTATAATTTCACATATACAGTGGTACCTCAGGTTACGAACGCCCCAGCATACGAAATTTTCAGGATACGACATGAAATTCGAGCATATTTTTGCTCCACGATACGAACAAAAACTCACCATACGACGTTACATTAGTTCGCATTTTTCATTTGTTTTTCTTACTACAGTTATTTTTTTTAATGTATTACTTGGCTTTAATTTGAGTATGTTTTTCGCGTTGGAACGAATTATTTGGTTTTACATGTAATCGTATGGGAAAAGATGATCCACCTTACGACATTTTCATGATACGATCTCAGTTTCGGAACGGATTAATTTCGTATCCTGAGGTACCACTGTAAATACATACAAATAAGTTTTAATTGGGGCCAGAGACTAAAGAAAACAATAATTTACAAAAATGTTTAATAAAATCTTAGATAATACATATGTATAACAAATTATAGTATTATACAATTTTTTACATTTACTTGATTATCACACCATAATTTTAACATTGTTTCCATCTCAGTGATAATACCGTGACGTTTACGAATGATGCTTGAATTTAAAGGTTGAGCATTTTTTACAGCTTCGAGAATTTTTTCTTTACCTTTTATAATTGTTCTGACCGTCGATTCCGGTAGATCAAACTTCTTTGCCAATTCACAAATTTTCATTTTTGTGTCGAAGTCTTTAATAATGTTAACTTTACATTCCAAAGATAAAGATTTTTCTTTTCTTGTTTGATGCAGAAGAATCAGTTCTACTTCATTTGGATGACATAGTAGAGTTTCTCGAGTCTCCGTAGATATAACGAACACAGAAATAAATAACGCAAAATAAATTGTAGCTATATGTTGATTCCGCACGACACATCCAAATATGTAAGCCGAACAATAGTGTAGGGGAGTGAGCAATCAAGAGTTGCGTGGCCCTCAAACAAAAGACGAATCAACGAGATTTGAAAATCGCGTAACTCTGGGTTCGCGTAAGTTGGGGTAGTGTAAGTCGAGGTATTACTGTATTACAAAGAATGTAAATTAAGTTATCCAAATTGTTACCGATTTTGCTTTTGNCCGCCAACTTTTACAGTTAAATATAGAGTTTGGGATATACTCGCCGTATAAGACTACCCCAGCCTGCCCTTGTATCTTATTACCGTACCTCCTCCTCTGCCTCTCAGATCTCGCACATGCACACGCCTGTGCCACTTCACTGCAGTCCTCAGTAACGAGATCTGAGAAGCAGAGAAAGAGGTACGGTAATAGGATACATACAAGGGTGGGCCGGACGGGTGAAACATGCATGTTTTCTGGGCACAGTGCCACTCTATCTCTATCCATACCCCAGGCATCTCGGCTGACTGCAGCACCCGCCCTATAAGACAACATCTGGCATATAAGACGACCCCTGACTTTTGAGAAGATTTTCCTGGGTTAAAAATGTATATGTTAATAAATAGTTATTAACATATACATAACAAACACTCATACATAAAAATAGTTATTTTCATAAATTTAGTTGAACTTTTTATGAAGTTATTCATGCAGTCTGAAGGGTTTTATTGCTATTAATTAATATTGAATTCTAACAAATTTATTTCAGTTTGTCATAAATTTATTAAAATAATTTGAATTCATTATAATAATTATAAATTAAAACATATACTTTTATCAAAATTCAATTTTTATTTTTATCCAGCAATTTTTTCAAATTAGATTTACTTGAGGACTTTTGTGATTCTAATGGTAGTTCTGCTGTTTGTAACTTCATTTTTTTTGAATGATGATCACTACATTTTCTACTCTCAAGTTGAGTATTTTTGTTCTTATAAGAACTAGATGATGAAGTTTTGTTCTTACTTTGTTTATTTGTAATCAAACTTGAACTACGAACAGTATTTAGCATCATTGTATTCAAAAATCTCTTGTTTGTCTTTGGCTTTGTTGGGTTTGCCCAACCAAGTGCTCCTACCATCTCTGCTCGTACTGCTGCTCTTTTTGAATCTCGAAGAAGTTCTTCTCGAGCAAGCTCGTCCAGGGCCTTTTCATCCATTTTAAGATTTTATAATAATTATTTTCACAAAACACCTAAAAGAAAAAAAAAAATGTATACAATTTTTTGAGTCAATAAATATTTATTTGGTTTCCAATTTAATAATTAATTTAAACTTTAACTGCTTTTGAATTATTTGTATGTTAGCGAGGTTGCGGCCGAAGTTTTCATCTCTAAAATGTGAATGTCAAACGTTGAGCGCTGCTATCTTGTAAGCAATGTTCGATGTTCATGTTTTAGAGATGAAAACTTAGGCTGCAACCTCTCTATTAAATATGCAACATAAACATTTAAAACTGATTCAAAAATAATAAATTTGATCACCTTGTAGAAGAGCATTTCAAAATATTTTAAAATTTAAATTTATAGCCTAATTTTTATACAGTATATAAATCATTACAACATTTATTATTACTTTAACTGTAATCAACACACAAACTTTCCAACTCGATAGAATGCCTTTTTTGACTTGGTGTTCTCATTTCAATCTCAAATTTCTACCTTTCCTATTACCGGTTTTAAATCTGACCATTGCGCAATTCAAATTATTTCATTTTCGTATAGAAGTCAAATTTCATGCCTTCACTCCATATAACATTCTTACTATTTTAATTTCCAATTGGTCAACAGTTCAAAGGTCTTCATTGTCTATATGTTTGAGTTCTCTCAATTGGTCATTTCTTCTGAATCCTTCAATTAAACAAAAAACACTAAATATTTATAATTTTTTCTTTCACTCTATTAGGCAGTTCTTAAATTATAAAAAAATAAATCTTAACAGTCAAAAATGGCATACAAGAACACTAAAGAAAATGTGCAATCATATTCAATCTTTATGGCATAGAAGGAAAGAAAATGGTAATCTTTGCTCAGTATACATTTACATTGTTACTTTAAAGCAGTACAGTAATACCCCGAACTTATGCGATAGATGGGACCGAGCAATAACCGCGTAAGTCAAATTCGCATAAGTCGGGGTATAATTTCACATATACAGTGGTACCTCAGGTTACGAACGCCCCAGCATACGAAATTTTCAGGATACGACATGAAATTCGAGCATATTTTTGCTCCACGATACGAACAAAAACTCACCATACGACGTTACATTAGTTCGCATTTTTCATTTGTTTTTCTTACTACAGTTATTTTTTTTAATGTATTACTTGGCTTTAATTTGAGTATGTTTTTCGCGTTGGAACGAATTATTTGGTTTTACATGTAATCGTATGGGAAAAGATGATCCACCTTACGACATTTTCATGATACGATCTCAGTTTCGGAACGGATTAATTTCGTATCCTGAGGTACCACTGTAAATACATACAAATAAGTTTTAATTGGGGCCAGAGACTAAAGAAAACAATAATTTACAAAAATGTTTAATAAAATCTTAGATAATACATATGTATAACAAATTATAGTATTATACAATTTTTTACATTTACTTGATTATCACACCATAATTTTAACATTGTTTCCATCTCAGTGATAATACCGTGACGTTTACGAATGATGCTTGAATTTAAAGGTTGAGCATTTTTTACAGCTTCGAGAATTTTTTCTTTACCTTTTATAATTGTTCTGACCGTCGATTCCGGTAGATCAAACTTCTTTGCCAATTCACAAATTTTCATTTTCGTATAGAAGTCTTTAATAATGTTAACTTTACATTCCAAAGATAAAGATTTTTCTTTTCTTGTTTGATGCAGAAGAATCAGTTCTACTTCATTTGGATGACATAGTAGAGTTTCTCGAGTCTCCGTAGATATAACGAACACAGAAATAAATAACGCAAAATAAATTGTAGCTATATGTTGATTCCGCACGACACATCCAAATATGTAAGCCGAACAATAGTGTAGGGGAGTGAGCAATCAAGAGTTGCGTGGCCCTCAAACAAAAGACGAATCAACGAGATTTGAAAATCGCGTAACTCTGGGTTCGCGTAAGTTGGGGTAGTGTAAGTCGAGGTATTACTGTATTACAAAGAATGTAAATTAAGTTATCCAAATTGTTACCGATTTTGCTTTTGATCCTAAAATGTTCTGGCTCTTTGTTCCTAAATTCTATAAAAGTACACCCAAAAGTCGTAACAACATTACCGATAATGAGATACAGTATATGTCTATAATCAAACTAAATCACGTTTTTTCCACATAATACCTGAAGCTTAATTTAAACCTTTATGTCCTGGGTTAAACAATAAAAATCTATTAGGTCACACCTCTTCTCAAGCTATATTTGCTTACACAATTCTCCTTGATGTCATAAAATCCATAAATACTTTAATCTATAGTCATGATAATATTCCTACTATTTTTTATAAAAAGCTAGAACCTATTTCTGCCTCTGTTTTTCTTCATTTATTTCCCCTGATACTTGAGTCTGGATTTATACCTACACACTGGTCAATGTCCATCATTTCTAAGTTACCTAAAAAAGAACCTAATTCTTTCCATCCAACATCAATGATTTCAGCCACGCTAAAAATTTTTGAAACATGCCTGTATAGATCCATGTATTATTCAATTACATTTTACCTCTTGTTTCACCAACATTCTGGTATAGACAATTTCTCAACCACTAGTAATTTATTAGATATTCAACATGTAATAAGGAAAAACTTTGAATTAAAACTTCCAATCTATGTAGTCCATATTGATATTTCTAAAGCTTTTGACTCTGTAGCTCCTAATATTCTTCTGGATAAACTATCAACTGAATTTAATATATAATAAACATCTTAACATTTGATGAGTATAATTAGACACAACCAATTGTGAGGAACCAGACCTAATGAATTTTTGAGAGAATTCATTTTTTGTCCTTCAAAAATTTTTCCCATTTTTATTATTGGAGAATGATCACATCTCTCTCCGGAGTCGTTTCCTTTCCCAGGGAACTCATCAGATGTGTCACTGGGAACTACTATCAAAAATTCTTGATTGGTAGAAAAAATAACGTGATTTGCAGGTATAAAAAGGAGTGATTCAAGAACTAGGGGTTGTTGAGAGTTCACGAGGTGCCCTAAAAACAAAAAAAGAAGTGTATTGTGTCCAGGCTACCCGGAATTTCCTATCCTGTGTTTTTTTTGAACTGCCCAGATTAAATCCTCCAGTTCTCTATTGCTTCCTTGACTGCCATCCAAGAAAAAGAAACCCTCAACCGCTCTTGGATTCGTCCTGACTGAGCAAACAACCAAAGTCAGTGATCTGAAAATTCGCACAATTATCAGTGCATCACAGGTATCTACACCAACTCGCGATTTCCTGTAACTCTCTCTCTCTACCGCTATTCGATAACATAGAGCTACGTATTTTTTTTTTGTTTTGTTTTGTTTTTGTTGAATTAAATCAGTTATTTTAGTTGCTAATCTTGTATCTGTGTGAATCACTTCCGATCCGTCTCTCAACCCTCCTCCATCCCGAATCCGATCGGCTGCATACGTAACCGCTCGTGCATATTCTAAATTTGCGGTTTCTCTGTCTATCCTAAAGACACAGAGGTGTCAGTCCTGACGAGGCACTAAAGAGGTGCCGACTCTCTGGTCACATAATGATCGCCTGAATAATCAGGCTAGAATTTGGATAATTAAATTATTACTGTAAAGCAATTTGTCACTAGAGGAAGGCATTAATATAATATAAATAGCATTATTTTAACATGGCTTAATAATTATTTTTTACTTTGCACTTATAAAATCAAAATATGATTTTTATTTTAGTCAATTTTCTCCTCTAATAGGCATTCCACAAAGGTCTATACTCAGCAATTTATTTTTTATAGCTTATATTAACAAACCTCTCTCTAGCATCACTACCTCTTTTATAAATGCATGTGCTGATCACATAAAAATAGCTAATAGTTGCTAACAAACACTACAAAAACATATAAACAAGTCATTTAAATTGCTAAACCTTTTAATAAACTTTAGCAAAACAAAAGTTATTATTTTTAGCCTTGTTACAAACTTTCCCAGTAATAATTTTTTTCTTAATAGCCAGTGTCTAGAGATTGTTAATAGTGTTTGCAATCTCAGGGTCATATTCGATAACAGACTTTCTTTTAACCTACATATAGAAAATCTAATAAAAAAGATATCCATCTGTTGTGGAATGCTTTGGCGAAATTTTAAAAGCATTTCAAATAAAAAAATACACTCAGTGCTATTTTTTTTCACTAATTTCCAATCTTTAACTGATTAAAAATTACCTATATGGGCCTCAGCATTAAATAAACTCAATTTAGAACTAAACAAAATTTTTTCACCCTCAACAAACTATCGCATCTGCCATCCACAAATTCTGTTGTGCGAATCTGTCTTCACCTTCCTAACCTATTTCAACATATAGATTACTTTGATCGTATATCTATACATACAAATATTTTAACAGCCTTCTTCTTGCCCATTATATTGTTATCCACATTCCTACATTTAACAGTAGATTATTAACTTGCATTCATATGCCTTACTGCTACCTGAATGTAATACAGTTGTCCCTCTATAGTCCGACGTTTTTTAATCCGACATGCTCAGTAGTCCGACGCACCTCCCGTCAAGGTATCCGTCCCCGTTACGTGTCTGCTTGCACAGAAGCATGTCGCGATGTGAATCTCCCCATCCAATTCTTACTCGATGACACACATTTCGTGTGTTTTATGTGAGCAGTTCTGTTCGAACAGTTGGAGTAGAGAATATTGTAAGTTACTGCTAGCAAAACAATGCGAAATATGTAATTATTTTCGGTAATCCAGACACTTTTGGCAATCGGACACACCTTTGGTCCCATACCTGTCGGATTATCAAGGGACAACTGTATTTAGAACTTCCTTCTACCGCTATCAAAAAACCACTACTGAAATCAAAGACAGTAATGTTCCTTGACTTCTAAAAATTTAAAGCCATTTGTAATACAATACTTTTCTCCAAATAATAATATTTTTTGTTTTGTTACTTGCACGTTGTTTTCTCATTCTAGATCAGTGGTTCTCAACCTTTCTGAGGCCACAGAACACCATTCATATACTTTTCATTACATGGAGAATTAGGATCAATATTTTCAAAAACTGATAAGCAATTCCATGTTCACTATTCTCAGGAAACGATGTAGCAATAAACTAATAAACTTTATTATATTGAACAAAATAAAAACATGGAATTGTCTATGAATATAACAATGGGAATAAATTTGAATAAAATCTAAAACCTTTTCTTTTGTGGAACACTCAAGGTAGGATTGCAGAATACTGGTTAAGATTTACAGCATATTTTTAATTAATTGGGATTGTTGTAATGGGAGTTGGCAAATATTGTCCATGAGACATCACCAAATTCAATGTAATAAATAAATAAAGTTAATTACAAATAACTGATAAAAGCTGGTTAACATTAAATAGATTACAGTCTCAAAAACAAAAAAACCAGCCAATATGTTAAAAACTCACATTATGAATTAATCAATGACATAATAAAAATTACATAGTGAATGTTATTTTTTTACAGATTATTAGTAGTTAATTTTTTTATTATTAGAAAGTACTCCATTTTTTTTATTAATAGAAAATTACCACTAAAAACTTTATTATATTATCTTTTTTAGAGGTCAGTTTTAATATTTTGATACACATTTTCAACTATTGCTTTTAAGCTATTGCTTAACTTTAGATCAAATGTACTTTCACACAAAAACCTTCGTAACTCCAGTGATACTTGCTTCATACATCAGCGAACGTTTTCGACCCCATCCGGGTCTTCATCAGGCTATGTTTATAGCCTGATGAAGACCCTGATACTTGCTTCATACATCAGCGAACGTTTTCGACCCCATCCGGGTCTTCATCAGGCTATGTTTATGAGGAATTCGAATGTGTATGGAACAGAACATTAAAACGAACTTTAAGCGATTCAAAATTTCGAAAAACAAACTTAAGAATAAACACGGAAAGTTGCGCACGCGCAACCTCATAACAAAACTTCCACGCGCCCGATATCCCGACTGCATCCCTGGAATTAATACACGTGCCGCGTAAACCTGCTTTATATATTTCCAGAGTCTCCATGGCCCTCAGTTGATCCGTACGATGAGAGATCCTGATCATATGGGCCCTTTGTAAGTCAGCCGTGATTCCCGGTGCGTGTTTCAAGTCAATTGAAACACGCACCGGGGGTGTATAACGTCCCCATGTGGGATGACAGATTTAACAACCGTTTGGTTTATGTGGGATCAACCAAACGCTCCCTTCACAAACGGCTTCGGGAGCATAAATACGATATTGACAATAAAAAACACACCACCGCTCTATCAAGGGTTGCCACGGAACCGGGAATCACGGCTGACTTACAAAGGGCCCATATGATCAGGATCTTCTTATATGGGCCCATATAGGTTTACGCGGCATGTGTATTAATTCCAGGGATGCAGTCGGGATATCGGGCGCGTGGAAGTTTTGTTATGAGGGAAACCACCCCCGTAACTGATTTGTTGAGTTTCCTACTTTGGTTGTGTTCACCGTTTCGCAAATGAATGGTTGCACGTGCGCAACTTTCTGTGTTTATTCTTAAGTTTGTTTTTCGAAATTTTGAATCGCTTAAAGTTCGTTTTAATGTTCTGTTCCATACACATTCGAATTCCTCATAAACATAGCCTGATGAAGACCCGGATGGGGTCGAAAACGTTCGCTGATGTATGAAGCAAGTATCAGGGTCTTCATCAGGCTATAAACATAGCCTGATGAAGACCCGGATGGGGTCGAAAACGTTCGCTGATGTATGAAGCAAGTATCACTGGAGTTACGAAGGTTTTTGTGTGAAAGTATATTTTCCTCTGGTGTGTAAGAATAGTTTATTTTCTTAGATCAAATGTACAATAAAAAATTTCAGATAAAAAAATTCAACCTGAAATTTTTTGTCTGACATCTAGAAAAGATAATACTGTATAATGAAGTTTTTAGTTGTAATTTTTGTAATTTTTCAACTGAGTTGATTTGACATAAGAATCTAATACAATGATAAACTGTAAATTAAATATTGACACACATTCAATAGTAGTAATATTGAAGGACTGATGGCACTGAAGTAAATTGGTACATTATACATGGTTTTGTAGAAATGATTCAATGTTATAAACTTAAAAGTCTAATATGTAAGGTAACAATTGTAGGTAGGAAATTGTAAATTATATATTATAGATAGATGTTTTGAAAACGTTTCACTTGAATTAAAACAACTTACAGAAATACTGGAAAGGATAATTCACACTGAAGAACCTTAGAAGTCCAGTAACAACAACACTTTAGTGGAAAACTAATGTTTTCGACCATACACTGGTCTTCCTCAGGTTTTTAACCAGTAAGATTCAAACATGGAATGCATAAAACAACAACATGTTTAGAAATTATTTTTAAAATATAGTGATGCCTCGTATAACGTACTTAATCCATTCCAGGTGCACGTTTGTTAAGTAAAAAGTCCGTTATACGAAACACATTTTCCCATAGAAATACATGTTAAAACATATAATTCATTCCACAGCATAAAATAACTGTACTGTACCATAAAAAAATGAAAATGGAACAGTCACCAATTATGCTGGCTAGTCGTCAGATGTGAGAAGGAAGTGGAGGAACACTTTCTTTATACATTCATACAGATACAGAATTTTTACACATTGCAGCAGGTCGCTTTTTATTGTTTTTTAATCGGAGTCAGATTCAGCAGAGCTTGCAGGGTCATCTCCTCTTGTTCCATCCTTTGCTTTTTGGCAGCTTGCTTCTTGAAAAACATGTCCAAAGTGGTCTGTTTCTCTCTCTTCTTCAACGCCTGTTAGAAATGACGGGCAAGGGTGTCATTGTAGAGATCATTGATCTTGTTCGCCTTAGCTCTGTTTGAATAATGAGTGCTTGTAAACTTCTTAACCTCTCCCCATTTGACAAGGAAGTTTTTGTCAACTTTCACTCCTTCTGATGATGTCTTGCTTTGTTTTAATTGAAATCACNTTGCTATGCCTTGACTCTGGTCCGGCATAGTACACAGCCACCGGTTTAAACCGAGTATTACCTACTAAACCCAACATAATAATATATTATAAAAATAATAGATTGTCATTGGCAACGGCAAAAGAGTGGAAACATCATTCACACTTGTTCACAGAAAGACCATTGTTCACCTCACGTAACTGCCAAACAGAAAGTCCGTTGTTCGCAGCCAGTCCGTTGCTTGAGTCACGTAATGGCCAAACAGAAAGTCTGTTATTCGAGGCATACGTTATATGAGGCACCACTGTGTATGGAACAAGCTAAGCATGTATAGACAACTTTTAACCATATATGGCAATAAAATATATCTATACCATAAACAATGAATAAGAATATAAATAACAGCATAGAAAAAGGTTGCTAATAGCTAGTGTCATCCATTTTTTCATAAAAGTATCTCCATGCATAGGAAATCTTGATGGCATCATTTGTGTTAATACAGTTGCCAGCCAAGCCGGCTTTGTAAATTTCCAATGCTTCAAGTTTCTGAAGGTGTTCAATTTGATGTGACTGTCTGACCAATTTGGCTTTATGGAGGTTGGCTCGTATGATGGGTGGAAAGGTGCAAAGGTGGATAAGGGCGGTGGTATGCCTGTTGTTAGCGATAACATACCTGTGCTCCTGTATTATTTTGCTTAGGGAGCACTTTGTGGACCTGATGTATACTAAATCACTTTAAAATCTGTTGTCTATGATGGGAACCATGTAGACACTGGGACTTGACTTTTGTCAGTCCTGTCTTTGTTGTTGCACAATAGTCCATATACTATGTTGGATCTCCTATAGTAAATCTTTGTGCCTGCAAGGGCAGCAATTTCTTTATAGATGGAGCTTAGATGTCGGTTGTATTCCACTACCGCGCATGATTGGTCATCATTGTGATCCTGGGTTCCATCAGGCATTAACTGTGTGTTGGATATATTGCACATGGCTAGTTGGTTGAAGTATGTGCGCGATAAGTTACATATCAGGCCCTACCATACCTGTGCCTTACAGCTATGTTCTCAATGTGCTTCGACTCTTCCACAGTTTCTTTCCATCTGGTGTGGTGCATGTATGCCCTTCTCGTTAGTGCATGGAAGGCTGCGATCTTACAAGAGAAAGGGTCAGCAGAGTTTGCTGGGATAAATAATGGTACGTGCTACATACCATTTATCCTGTAAAATGCTCCTTTGGTCTTGAGACTATAGATTTTTCTTGTGCTTTCCATCATCCGACCCTATATTTTCCAGAAGTTTTATACAGGTGGAAGTTCAATTAAGAGGACTCCCCTGCCATCATACTCCAGTCAAATTGTGTGGTGGTAAACATCCTATGTAAACAAACTGATGATCTATTGCTTTGTTGCTTTGTTTTCTCCATAGCATATCCAACAACTGAAACATGGCTATCCACATGTCAAATTTTAATTTCTTTATATTTTCTAAAATTATGCTTTGTAACACTGTTGTCCCAAGCATATACTTGTCTTTCCTTGCTGCTGCCTTGCAAATTATTAACTGTCATAATTTCCTCTCAATGCAAATTTTGACTTTCTAGATGATAAATTTTACTTGATCTACCCCATGGTTTTAATAATTAGTTATTCCAGTTGTCACTATAATTGTTTTTAGTTTTACTGATATACATAATAAAATAAGGACTGAAAAGGGACATTGAGCCCAAAATGCATATCTGTAATAAATTATAGAAAATAAATCTACTTTTTCCATCAAAAGGAGTGTTTCTGTATGATTTGTTCTCAATAGCAACTTTATGCTAAGTTGCAGTTCCAAAGAACATACAATTAAATTATTTTCTTTTCTTTTCTGGGATGTCATGTAGAGCTCAGGGCCCATGTGCCTTGCACTGGCTGCGGTAGACCCTGTTCTCCAATCAAAGAGTAAATGAAGACTTTTACTGCAGCATTTTAAGTCAATTGAGTTGCACGAGGACATTTGTCATAAAACTCAAGGAAAGGTGTTTCAATACAATCAACATAATCTAGTCCGAATCACAAGTGCTTAGAAATTTTCAAAACAATGACTTACAAGAAATATTTAAGATTTGATAGAAGTGGTGACATTGCCATTATAAATCTAGGAGGAACTACATCGAAAGGGAGGATGGCCAGATTTAAATTCGTTAAGGGTAATTATGCAGTTTAAGGGAATATGAATTTTTTTAATTATATTATATTAAAAGAATGTATATTTAATATACATTCAGAAAACGCATATATACGGGTCACCCGAAGTATTAAAATCTTTATAGATCAATCCGGTTTCTTTTTGTTTGTTTGTTTCATTGAGTTATGGCAATGCAACACTTGAGTGATCTGCCTTTCAGAAGGTCTTTTTAAGGGTAACTGGCCCCTATTCAGGCATTACAGTCTTCGAGAAAACCCAAAAAACATGGCCAGCTTATCCTGGCAAGGTGCAAATCCACGACCGAACTCCCAGTGTTCAGGTAACAGGACAGCTCGGTCACTAGTGGGCCCAGGTTTCTTTTCGATTGCACTGTTTTCTTATTACAATACTTGAAAATTTGACTTCATGTAAGATTGTTACTTAATTAGTATTTCTACTTTAATATTTGGATCATTCAGTGTTTATAAAATTAAATATTTGGTAGTTGGTAGATGATAACTATAGATCAGTGGTTCTCAACCTTTTTTGTTGATGTACCCCATTAGCCCATTAGTTGTTTCTCAAGTCTCCTTATATTTTTGTATGTATACAGCCCTTATAACTGAGTGCCATAAAAACAAACTCTAACTTTTAAAAAACTCTAATTTAATCAGGTACATACATTTATTTTTTATTATTAGACTTGTATATTATATAAAATCACAGAACTCATTTCAATACATGCATAAATTACATTTCTTAAAAATAAATAATTATAATTAACAATAAAGAAAATTTAAATTATTCTATAATAATTTCTAACAAAATTTAATGAGATATTTGTTGAGATAAATCTTCAGCAATATTTTTCAAAATTTGGTTCACACGATATTAAATAGAGATTATAATTGTGTAACTGACCTTGAAAGTAATGGCTGCGAATTTATAATGTGAAGAATAATACATGAATTTTTCAATTTTTGTAACAAGTTTAATGTCTAAATTTGCTAAATATCAAGTAATGCGTGCATACAGTGACATGCATTGCATAGTGGGGGGGACAATGTATTGCATGGTAGTTATTCCTAATACCAGTAGTCCAGTAAAATCACGAAAAGCCCCAATCTTATCGAGCAATAATTATAGAATAGAATAAAAAATTTTTTTTCTATTCTCTAATTAATGCTTGGTTAAACCGTAATTTTACTAGACTACAGGTTCACTTGGCACTAATGGCACAAATAGACAGGCAAATCAAGTGGATAAACAAGTTGTTTAGACTGTTAAAAGGGAAATCAGTGTTCACACTGGGATATTTTAAAGCAAGTTTTTGTTGTTTTTTGTTTCTTGTGTTAATAATTTACCGCAAATTGATTAACATACGCCATTTTATAATGAAAGTTAGATGTACCCCTGATTGAGAACCACTGCTATAGATAATTATATATATATAATTACCTAAATGTAAGTCCTATCAAATACTTCAGCTTACTTTAACAGCTGAAAATTCAGAATTTATTCTTAAAATAATAAAATAATACCTAAAATATAAAATAATTATTTATAGAAAATTTAAAGTAAATAAAAACTTACTTTGTATATTAATATAACACAGAGACTCGTGATTATATCCTATTTTGTCCACATCAATAAAAACTCAGCGTAAATATAGAAACTTATAGTATACTGTCAATATATAATATATCATTGATGTCATATAAGAGAAATCATGCCTAAAAATACTGTATATTAATCAATCCAAGACATTTATCTTTCAAAGATCAGAATGCATCATCAAAAGGACTAAATGATTCTCATTATCGTCACCAGGTGGCAATTTTTATTTACGTAATTCGAAAATATCGATAACTGAAAATAATTATACGTTATCGGTACTTCAAAAATAATATAAAATGATAATTAATAGTAAATTATTTATTTTATTTCGATTAATATGCATTAGCGATGGGAATGATAACAGCCAATCAGAATAGGACAGGTTTCATTTGTTAACATGACGGAGGATAACAACGATCGAACGAGCTCCGACGAGCCTACGGTATGTGGCGAAAAATACGTCAAATTTCTATTAGTAAATGTGTTATTTAGAAGTTTTTACAAATCTTGATTTTGTGTTTGTAGCTATAAGCGCTTTAAAGATTATTTTATATGCGGTTTTTGCACTAACAAAAGATCGGATTTGAACTTTTCAAGATGGCGACCACTCGCCAGATGTCGCTCCGAATTCTACTTCCGTTCTATGCTGCTTTGATTTCACCGGCGGCAAGTTTAATGTCGTGTTATGTCATTCGGCCTACGTAATCACCGCTGTAAATATTCAAGAGGTTTAAGATAAAAACATACTTTTAATCGTTAATTTGGCAATCTGCTTATCGTAAAATACGTCTATATATTGTAAACATCATCCAGCATTCTTCAGTTTTACATATATATATATTTATTTAAAACAATTAATTTATAAGAAATAAAATGGAATGAACATAATAATGTTGTTTATCATTTGTCGTTATGCCTTAAGTTTTAAATGGTAACGTTTGAATTTACGTTCTAAAATAATCGGATTTGTATATAAAATTCTCAATTGATTAGAAACTGAATTCCGCATTTTGATTGTATAATAATTTATAACATTTTATATACGGTATAGTCTTAAGCAGAACTATTTTTTGGATGATATGTCGTACTGGCAGTTGTTGACTAAAAAGCAATTGAAAAGGTCTGTTAAAGATATAATGGATACACATTTTGAGATATACAAAAAAGCACTGCTACGTCTGAAGTATTTGTCATTGGATTTTTTTAGGTGGCTCGCAGGCACTACATATTCCCATTGTATTAACAGATGTGAATTTCACCCTTTATGCGTATATAGCGGATGAATCTTATAGCTCAAAACCAGTCATTTGTGGAATTCTATTCCTCTTGAAATGACCTTTTCAATTGTTTATGTTTAGTCACCATATGTGTATATTGACAGTAATTTTTTTTTTAGAAAAAGAGCAGTGGTTTTAAGTATAGTGAAATTCAACTGTAAGCAATAATTGAGCTGCAATTTGAAAAAATTTTAAAATGTTAATTCTCACTGTTGTCTGTTTGTTCATCTGTCTTTTCTTAATCTCGAGAATGGAGTTAGATAGATGTAAGATGAGACTGGATATGGAAACCTTAGGGGCAGGGGCCCTGATTAACTATATAAGAACTTCCAATGCAAGTTGGAAGTCATGTTATTTCAATCCAAAAATTTTCCCCTGAAAGGTGTCAGATAGATGACTGGCACAACTCTATTGTTAAAGGAGAAGTATGATGTACAGGGGCAAGTCACTACTAATATGAGATGGAGAGAATATATTTTAAATATTTAAATTAAATAAATTAAAAATTGCAGCCTAGTATTGTGGTGTCACAATAAATAATTGCTTGTTGTTAATATATTCTAATTTGACAAGAATTGAATTGTCTATTTTGTATATCATTGTCATTGTTAGTTTCCATAAACATTGTTCTCTGCCATTCCTAAAACCTCAGCTAATTTTATGGCCCATATATACAGTAGATCCCCCTATAAGACGGTAGATACGTTCCGTTCTTTATGAATCAATTTTGTAGGAATCGTAGTTTACGGACTACGGCTGTTTGAAAGGTTTTCTTTCATAAAATTAATCGATTCTAGACTAATTCGACTCAACATTTCCAAAATACGTATATTTTTTTGAAAATAATCCGTATAAACTACGTTATAAACAAAAAATTGTAGGATTGCTTACCGAGTGTGTACCGTTCGACTACGCCCGTTGCTAAAGCTTGGTTTCGTCGCGGAACAGCGCATCAAACCGCGGCCGCGATTTCTGATATTATTTTTCTGCGAAAACTTCGTTGACCTTTGGAGACATCCTTAATATAAATAATTTTTATGGCCGTTAAATAAGAAATGTTTCTTTCACAAGAAATGTATAAAATTACAGTACTGGACAGACGATAGGTCGCCTAACTCGCCGTAGCGTGACGCTAGACGGCGAAAAATATATATTTAATTATAATAAAGTTACAATAAATTAAGTTAATATATAATTATATATACAGTACCTAATTTATATATAATTAATATATAATTATATGTACAGTACCTAATTTATATATAATTATATGAACAGACGATACTAAACTCAATTTATCCGCCTAAACGTCCGTAGCGTGGCGCTACGGACGGCGGGAAAGTAGTTCGGCTGCCCGATGACGTTTTACGTATTATAGGAGTTATTTTTACCGTTGTTTACGGATACTGCCACAATTTTTATAGGAATCATAACTATAGGAAACGGTTTTATAGGGGGATCTACTGTACAGCCAATTCCACTTAATTGGGATTATCCATTTAGGCACCATTAAATGGCTGCACCAATTAAACAAACTAATAGTAAATTCTAAAATAAAATATATAATATGTAGGTAAAAAATAATAATTAGGTACTTATTTTAATGCTTTATTAAACCAAAATACAGAAAATATTTGTACTATAAATTGTGCAGAAAAAATAGTATACACATGATAAATTTTACAATTTCAAATTTTAATTCTGCAAAAATGTATCAAATGAAGTCTGTCTTTTGCTTCTGAAATTAATGCTTTATTAAACCAAAATACAGAAAATATTTGTACTATGAATTGTGCAGAAAAAATAATACATACGTGATAAATTTTACAATTTCAAATTTTAATTCTGCAAAAATGCATCAAGTGGAGTCTGTCTTTTGCTTCTGAAATTTTGCAGTTCTACAAAATCAGCACATATATTTAGTGAAGATGTAGGGCTTCCTTCATTACTTTCCTGCATAAAATAATACTGCAACCTGACTATAAATTTTTTTCCCTCAATTACTCAGAAGCACAGGAGGGTCATCATCATCACCTTCTTTGTCAAATTTTTGATATTTGGATTTAATGACTAAGAATTGCATTCTCAAAGTTTTCATTTTCATCATAACATGGTAAATTGTCATGTACTGTTGAAAATTCTTCATTATCCATTATAGGAACTTTTGCAGTATGCTTTCATTTTCCTCACTGCTCAAAATTTCAGGAACCTCCAAAGGTTTTAAACTGCAAACAGCAAAGCAGTTTTGTATTGTGTTGCTTTTTTTAGCTCACCAACTGTCAGCAACAAACTGTATGCTTGCAAAATGGAAATTTTTGCACTGATCTCTCTGGCTGTTGAAGTTGATAATAGGTTTTCATCAATGGATTTCAGTATATAATTAACCAATTTTCCTCAATACAATTTCTTTTAATTTTTTATTACCCCCATGTCCATTGGTTGCACTAAGGATGTTGTATTAGGAGGAAGAAATTCCAGTCTTATATGTTTTAGATTATCTAAGTGAGGGTGTGCAGCACAATTATCAAGAAGCAACAAAATTTTCTTTTAGTGATGTTGTAATTCTACATTCCAACTTGTAAGCCAATTCCAAAAAAATTTCAAAAGTCATCCACACATTACTATTGGCATGGTACTCTATGGTAAACTCTCTATTCTTAACCCCTTAAAGCATCAAGGCTTAGCGTTTTTTCCTATGATTAGTAATATTTATTTGTCAGTATCTGACATATTTGCAGAGCATAACACAGTAATGCAGTCCATTGCCCTTTTATACCCTGACAGTGCAATGTGCTTATAACACAGGGAGCAGTCTGGCATAGCATGATAATAGAGGCCTGTTTCATCGTTGTTGTAAATATCACCTGAACAGAAAATCTCTAAAAAGTGGGATTTTAGTTTTTTTACTATTGTTCAGTGCTTACATTATCTGCACTATTCTTTTCGCCGTGAGTTTTTTTCATATTTGATATTATGTTTTGCTTTCCATTGAGACAACCAATCATCAGTTGCTTTAAAATTGTTGTGGCTCAGCTTTTTAGTGATCTCCTCTTACTTCACCTTCAACACTGGGCCGCTGATATTCATGCCTCACCCACTAACAATAGAAAACCATTGATCTAATGCTTCATCAACTTCTGGATCTTTTCCATCACACTTTTTTTTGGATGTGCCTGGAATTTCTGTAATGCCCACTCCTCTCACAGTTGATTTTCTTGTATGAGACACACAATGGTAGATTTTGGTACACCAGTTATATCAGCAAGTCTAAGATGGCTTGTATTAAATGGCTGGCTTTTAATTTTATCTAGCAAAGCAATTTTACTTAAAAGTGTAAAACCATTTCTTGGCATTTTGGCAGATTTAAAAATTTTAAATAAAATTAACACTATAAATGAATATTGCTAGGTACAATACTATAGTAATGGTAGACACTTAAGCAGACACATATTTGCCAGATCTGATAACTAATTTGCATCACATTAGTGTTGACATATTTTTGAAAAATCCTGAAAATATATCAAAAATTGCTAAATTTGTTTTCTGCTTCTGTTCTTATTAAGTGAAAAGTTGTCCCAATTAAGTATTTAAATTAGGTATTGGTTTATTAGTTTGGTTTCCATTCATTGAGATTTGGCTCAAAAAAGCAGCTGCCCCAATTAAACAGAATCAACTGTGTATGTATTATATATATACAGTAGAGCATCGATTATTCGACTCAATTGGGGACTCAGGTTAATTCTGAAAAATCGGATAACCGAAAAAAATGAAAAAAATACATTATTAGTATAGTATATTAGTATATCGCTATTAAACAACTTTGCATTGAATTTTCTTCGATGTTAAGCCTAACAAATTTTTTTTAAAAATAATAATCATCACTATCGTATCGTTAAAAATTATTTTTAAGTTATTTTATTGCTCACAAAACAAACAACCACTCATAATTAGAAAATTAAGTCTTGTTTAAATACTGGCCGCCCTTTAATGGGCGAACCGTGTTGCCATCTAAAATACACAAAAATTTAACAAAAATAATATTAAAGTAGCCAAGATATAGCTAAATATTGTAGTGGTGCCACATCACTAGCGGACATTTGAAATTTGCCAACTAGAACGGTCGGTTAACCGATGTGACGGTTAATTGGGGGTTGGATAATCGATGTTCTACTGTATATATATATTGTATAAGTAAATATATATTCAGCAGACATCTGACAGGCTATTTTCATGCTTTTATTAAAACACGATATATTTAAGTAATGTTCCCTCTGATTTTTAGTGTAGCTGTGAAGTACTGAAATACACCTGAGTAAAAAGTTTTCAGATAAGAAATTCAATATATGTTTGTATGAAGTTTTTGCTTAGAATCATTCATACTATTATCTCCCAGAATATTGTAAATTCCTCCTGAATCACCCAGTATATAGAAATTATTTGGATCATCATGAATATTTCATATGTAGATGTCCTGCTATCAATCTGTGTTTGTGAGAACTAAAAGCACCTGTGCAACTTTATAGAAATCAATGTGTGACCCACATACAGCTTAGATTTAAGTGTCATTTTTTTATGAAAATTGTGGAAATTTTGTATGATTTCTGAAAGATTTTCTAAGATGTTAGAAATAATTCATAATTTACTGTAAAACCTCTAATCTTGAATCCCTTAAGTCGAAATGGATTGTCAGTCTTGGCAAATGTCTTATATGTAAGATATATTTCTATTCCTAAAGTTGAACAAAATTTCAATATCTCAATTTGTCCATCGTTAAGTCAAACTAGTTGGACTCAACAGGTGCTGACCAATCTATTAAATTTCAGAAATGAAATGGACTGTCATTGGCATGCTTATCCAGCTGCTTTACCAGGGCTGTATTCATTAATGTAAAATACTAAGCCAGAATTCTGAGTGGCTTAGTGAGCTAACAATGTTCTGAGCATCATGAATGAATGATTATTCTTTGTCAGACAGCTAGGATCTTTAAATGCTCCAGTATCCTCTTTACTTATTAAAATAGTAACTTCCTAATCTTAAAAATGAACTTATTTAATCTGGCACAAGCACCCATTACAGTCATAAGCATAAAATTCTTCAAACCAAAACTAAAGATAGGTGGTGTAACATCACTAAACACAGTAAATCTACTAAAAGTAGTCTGAATAAATGAGTAAGAATTCTTACAGTGGGTGGAGTCAGAATTACTAAGAATACTGTCCAACATTGTGACTAAGCCTGCATTACTGAACACAACCCAGGCAATGTACCCTTTGTAAGCAATTTACCTGTTTAGTGGAAAACTCAGAAGATCTAGTAGAATAATCAAATTCTGATATAATATATAATGGACTTCAAACTCACATTTGAGTTATAAATAAACACTTGGCTTTATTTCCATCATTTTAGATAATACCATCGAAAAAATACAAGTTGATTGAAGAGGGGCTTTATGCCCGAAACATGCTGTTGTCACGTATCAACTAAAATGATGGAAATAAAGCCAAGTGTTTATTTATAAAACACTTGGCTTTATTTCCATCATTCTATTTATTTCCATATTCGAAAACAACATAATATATAATGTAAAATTTGATTTTTGAATAAATTCAGTGTAGCAAAGAGAGATAGTTTTGTGTTATATCTAAAGTCATGATATAAATCATTATTACATCCTCATATTCTGTTTTAATAATGATTCAAATAAATATCATGGACAAATATACAGTATAACAGAATTATATCCTTTATTCTACTTCTTTGTACTTTGCATCTGAATAAAAATTTTTCTATTTTTTATATATGCCCATATATAAATTCCATAATTCAAACTGACCATTTTTGGTCTCTTCAAATTTGAGATTTATAGGATTTACTCTATATGATGAAACTGATATTCAACTTCAGAGGTTATAATTAATATGATAGCAAGTATATTTGATTTAATCAAACAGTAGTGATGAAAATATAGGTCATTACAATGCAATTGATATTTTTATTGTTAAATATAAAAAAATTATTGTTTTTCACTGATCTGAAAAAGCTAATATCATTAATTAATAATCTACCATTTTTATAAAGGTATATACTGCATGTACTGTACATATATGGTGCTTTTTAAATTTAAAGTTACTTTGATAAACTTTGATCCAGACATGATTTATAAGTTTAATTTGAATAAAAAATCTTTATATTTAGAATATATCTTACTAAACATATCAATAAAACAAAAAATAATAATCTGTTCTTAATAAGACTGATGCAATATTGTTCTATATATTGATATTTCTGTTTCACAGATATGATTTCACCGTTTATGATGATTTTTTTCGTTTTAATTATGTTTTAAAAGTTCATATAAATGGACAGCAGAAATTATTGAATAATTTTAAAACTAGTTTTTTTTATGTTAAAAATGTAAATGTAATATAAATGTTACAGCAAATATCTTACTTGGGAAAACATTCAAATAGAATAAGTCTGTATTGTCGGTTTGCAATCAAAACCTCATATCTGCTTTTCTGAAATTTTACAGGAGAGCTAAAAAGACATTGTTTCAAGGAAGCAAAATTTTGAGTACTAGGTTGAGATTTTTGACAATGTCAGTGCTTAAAAAGTACACATCACTTATGAGGTTTTGGCAATGTATAGAAATTGACTTTCCAACACATTAAAGCAAAAATGTTGTTTTGACTCATTATTGGAGATACAAGATTTTGATTGCCAATCAACAATATATAAAAATGTTGTATTCCCAAGAAAATGTATGTATATTTCATTTTGATTTGAGTTTTAGTTTTTGAGGATGATATGATTATAATACCTTGAAAATATTTAAGCAGTATGAATTAAACAAACTTGTGTTACATTTTTGTTTTTAACACCAGTAAACTGCATTTTTAAAACTAATGATTTTCTTCCCTAATAAGTTGTATTATTTTGCAATACAAATATTTTCAGAATAATAATAAATAAGCACTAGACAATCTATACTTGTTTTCTATGTTTAATGTATGTAAAATTTATAATAATAGTAGAATATTTGATGATAATTATTTGTATTTGTACAGAATGATGATAAGATAATTTAGCTAGATGTTTTATCATTTAATTTTTTAGTATAAATGTGTCAGGAATTGACAGATATTTCACAATATGATCTATACTAACCTTTTATTAAAATCAGTCTGGCTAGTAAATATTGTAAATTAATTTTAAAGATTTCATTCTTAATTTAAATTTTAAAGATTTACAATGTTAAATATCTTTGATGTAGATATTTAACACATTTGTGAATATCTAGACTATTTATATAATTTAAAAATATAAATTACATTTAATATCATTTATAAATACAGTAAAGTGTTGAAAATCTGAACATCAAAAATCTGGATTTAACTGTGGAAAAATGGATATTAACACCCTTTTGATGGTAAAATTTGTTGATGTTCTTACATTCAAAATTTGTAATTTTTTAATTTTGAAGTTTAAATATAATGATTCGGTAAATTATATGTACAATTTTTGTAATTATTCCTATATTCTTTAGTGAACACCTAAATTTGATCTATAATGTATTTGGAATTTATAGTACTTAAAATGCCAATTTACACATGCATATTTGAAAATCTGGATGAGGTTTCATCCCAGTTTTTTCAAATTTTCACTGCTTCACTGTATTCAATATATCTAAAGTTAATATTTTAGAGTTAGAAACTATAACATTTTTGTGCACCATACACCTATGGTTCACAAATATTTATGGGTTATTGAGCATTAGTACTATAAGATGATGTGATAAGAATCACATTCTGTCTAAAATTTCCTTGGATTATTCTTGTACATGAAAACAAGAATGAAAGCTAAACTAAAATATATTATCACAGCTTAAATATTTCTTATAATAGCTTGATATAGTATTTATGCTTTGCCAACCTGAAACTATAAATAAAATAATTATGTATAGGACTGATATTTAATATTTTGTACACATACAAAATATTTGAGTTCCTGGAATCCATCAATTAAATTTCCTTTTTTATTTGGCAATTATCCTACTTAAATTTAAAGTATATAAAATTCAATAATATAATTTTAAGTTTTAAACCTTATTTACTTGAATTCACTTTTTATTTGTGAGAAGATTCATTTATTATTAAGTAATTGATCTATAATATGAGGAGATTTATTTTGACATTTAATAAAGGCATCAACATTGTTATTGCTACATTATCATTAGTAATAATTATTTCTGTATGAAATGTCATATATCTTATATACAGAACATGACTTTATGGATAGTTTTATCATTAATAAATGAATGATATATAACTTTTTAATCTACATATTAATTATCTGTATATTTTGGATTTTGTGCATATTTATGTATTATTATTTGTTTATTACCATAGTTTCAAACAGCATATGAAGTAAAATTATTTTATTGTATTTTTATCATGTTAAGATACAAATTTGAAATCAAATTTTAAGAATTTATTTTTTGGAGAAAAAATTTTAAAAAATAATCAATTTTATCAAGTTTTGTTAATTAAGTAACATCAAGTTAGAAAAACAATAAATGCCACGAAATAAGTAATGATTAGCAGCTTTATTTTCATTCTCATATTCGTAGACAATAGCTTTTATTTTTAATGTTGCATCATCATAGTGTCATCTTGAATTAATTAGGCTTGTTCAAATGAAAATGAGCCAAGAGTATATTAGTAAGTTATTTTTATTGCATCTTGAAAATAATCACTACAGCCGTTAGGCATTTATTCCATTGTGATACCAGATGGTTGATTCCTTGTGCATAGAACTTAGGGTTGCTGTCAGAACCATTCATGAGCATCATTCTGCACTTCTTCATCCAAGTGGAATCTGATATCCCACAAAAGCTTGAGATCTTCAAAAATGTGAAAGTTGCAGGAGAACAAGTTTCAGCTGGATGCTGGAGCAAATGTTCCAAGGAAAGGCCCATGCAAATATCTTTCTGAACAGCATCAAACTTATGTATTATCCACTGCATGCAAATTTTCTATTAGTGCAGATGATCCCATAAAATGGTGTGCACACTTCCAACACTGAGTCCAACTTTTTCAGCAATTGCTTCCACCATTAATCTGCTGTTTACGCAAATAAGTCTGTCCACTTATATAAACATCAGTGATTGCATGAATTGCTTGCCCTGGTCTCAGATCATTATGCAAGGATAAATATTTTCCTCTTGGAATCACTTACTCCATTCTTTAATACATAACAAAGACAGGCAGTTTCTGTACACATTATTCATGCAATGATGGATTTCTGTACTCCCAATACTTTCTGCAGTTAAAAAAACAAATTACTGCTCATTGCTTGTCTTTAGTTCCTTCCATTATTGCTGTTTGGATGAAAAACTATCACAATGTCCTAACAAAAGGCAGACTGCTACTCTCAACATGTGAATTCAATGGTACCAATCTCTACATAATCACACTACAGTGCTATAACCTGCATTTCCTGCCAAAAATATTACAGTTTAATTACAGTGTTTCCTATTTCCTTTAGCTCATTTTCATTTGAATAACCCTTTTATTTTAAGCATTTAAAAAGAATTTAAATTGCTTGCTCTAGCTACTAGCAAAACTCATTTGAACTGATGTGATTGTTGAGCAGCACAGCCCAAATTGTATAGTATTGATACCAATTGATATACTTGCAATGATTATTGTTGATTGTGATTTTAGACTGTGAATGAAAGGTGTCAATCAATTTTAAGTGATGCTGCTATTTCAAATAAAAAGACAAGAAAATGGTAAAAGAAAGGTCTGAGAATAAAGGAAATATAAATACAAATTATATTTATGAATCATCTGAATTGATGTGACTAAAAGATGGTATACAATCAAAAAAAAATCTGTTAATGATGTGTAAATCACTTTATGGCCAACTTTCAATGAGTGCTGATTGTTATTTTGGACTAAAAATTTAAAACACATTTTTATTTTGGACAAGTGAAAACAGCTTATTCGGGTAACCCCTGTATAACACAGGAGCTACGTTCCAAAAAATTGCCGTGTTATGCGAATCTGTGTTATACGAAACAAAGAACTAATACGAAAAGGAGGGTTAGGTTCCAAAAATTAAAAAACATGCTATTATATTTTCATAATTAAGATAAATATCTTTATTAAAATGTTCTTAAGTGATACATATTAATATAAATTAAACAATGTTTCCTTCATCATCACTGAAAGCACTATTAATCGAGAGCATTTTCTTTTTGGCAAGTTATCCTTATCCTCTGAGCATTTTTCTGCATTATCTTCAGATCCATGCTTTACCTTTTGCAAAAAGTATGTAATTTTAGATTGCTTGCTTCTAGTTAAAAGATCTTTATAAATTTCCTTATATGGTGCTAAGCACTTATGAAAAATAAAGCAAGTATGAAATAAGGGAAAAAAATCTGGCAACATCAAAAGCAGAAGCGTCGAGATCTGGCAACATGAAACAAGTTTCGAGAAGGACCATGTGTATTGACAGAAGGCAAGAAAAGAAAATTTACATACTTAAGTACTAAATAATAATTTTCGTGAACTATTAGTACTTAAGTATGTAAATATTTATTACATTTTATGTTGTACGAGGGTTTTACCCAATTCTCGAACCGTGTCAGAGTGAATCTGTGCTGTAGAAGTACTGTGTTATACGGGGGTTACCTGTACTTCATGAATGTCATAAATGCAAGATGTTTTGAAAAATAAAATTATTGATAATGTAATAAAATTTTGATTAGAAAAAAATAATTAAATTTAATAAATTAACATAATAACAATATATTAAACATACTTGAGTTTAGTTACCTTATTTATTTTGCTTTTCAAAAGCATTAATAACATTAAATTAAATGACCATTACAGCTAATGTTACTGTGATATTGAAAATTCTGTTGAATATGGTCATGACATCAGTTGATATTTTCAATACTAATATATTTATTTCTTACAATTAGAATGCTTCTAATTATATCATTCATATTTTTCATGTTAAAAATCAGTCTCAACTTATAATAAGTTTTTTCAAAGTCACTTATCAGTATAAGATTTACAATAATACAGTTTCTTCCAAATTTTTCTGTAAGCCATGTTCTGTGTATGTAGCATTTGATATACTATAGGAAAATCAATACCTATGAATTGATTAATTTTTTTCAAATTGAATTGATTTCCAGTGGATTTACAGGTTCAATGACCTGATTTTTAGTTTAAAAATCATTACAAATATATATTAATATCTATAGTTTTATGTATATACATATATGTATACATATGGAAAATATTGGAAATTCATAAAATAACTGCTTCACTAAAAATATTCATTAAACTAATGTTATTGATCCAATTTAATGATCTTTGTCAGATTTGCTATTGAAAAAATTCAAGCTATTTATGTACAATTTAATAAAAACATTTTGCTGCTGTACCAGTTTGTGTGTAGTTGATTGTACTGGGAATTATTTATTTATTCTAATTTATTTTTATTTAAAATTTAGAAGAAAAACAGATTTCTTTTTCAAAAAAAATTATAAAAAAATCCAAAATGGAAATTTTAAGATGTAAAAAAAATTATAAAATTACAATTGAGCTATAAAACTGTTAAATTTATTTTAACATCTATTTTGTACTCAGGATATTTAAGCATTACTTTAGAACCAAACTGACATAAAACAAGAAACAAATACAGTAAAACCCCGCTTAATGCGGGAGATGCGTTCCTAGACGATAAAGCGCTAAACGAAACAGCGTTAAACCAGGTCGTTTTAACATAGAGTAAATAGGGATAGGAAAACATCCGACCAAAAATTTAAAAATTTTACTTTAATTTTAAGTCATTTTTATATTAATTTGTATAATAATAAATAACACGTAAACATATGCACACAGAAATGTATAATAATATATTAATTAGTTCATTTTTTCTATATTAATATTTCATTTTTTGTGACGAAGGTCCTGACTTTTCTGAAATTCTTGGTTTTTTTGCAATAAAATCATGAATTTCATTTGTCGCTTTTTTCTTTCCTTAAATTAAGCAAATGTTGGTAGCAGAAGATTGCATCCAAAATGCCTCGTTTTGCTTTTGCACTCCTAGATCATTCGCTACAATTTGATCAATGATTTCGGTTATTGTTACCAAACTTTTACTAAGGAAATCTGTAGAGAAATTTTTTGGGTTCTTCGTTTTCAGAATCTCTGTTTTCCAGTTCTACATGGATTCCTTGTTCTGCCAGTTCTTGAAGTCATCATTGGTAAGGCTCTTACCAGAAACCTGCAGTAACTCCCCAATATCCTGCTTGTCTACATTACATCTCCTGTATCGATTAGGTTGAGTTTAATCAACCTAATGATACAGCGATAAGCTCTTCTCATTGAGAATTCTTGGATATCGTCAGTCATAACTTCTTCCACACTTCGTTCATGCATTTATCAGTTAATTCTTGTCAAGCAAAGCCGATATTGCCTATGGCATCCATGATGTTATATTTTTTCCGAAATTGCACTAAACAAACATAGATTTAAAGAAAGTACACATTTTTGCCACCTTTTTCTGATTGGTTCTTGTTCGTAAATAATCGTATTGTGTACGAATCAATAAAATGCTGTGATAATTTAAATCAGCATAAATTTTGAGCTTATTTTTAAACTTTGAGCAGACGGCGTTATATCAAATCAGCATTAAGCGGGGTCTTACTGTATTATACTTTTATTATATATTAGGAAAGCTATAAGAATGTACTTTTAACATACTATCTTTGTCTCCCAAGCATCTTATCTGTAATGTATGACAAAGTAAATAAACCTTTCTGAAGTTATAGAGAAACATTTTATGTTCTATAAGATATTTATTGTTTAAACTAGAAAAACTTTATAATTGAGCTGGAACTTTAGAGAAAAAAATGTTTTCAACCATTTTAAATGGTCATTGTCAAGTTTGAGATTATGTATAGGTAGGAATTGTGTATCTATATCATTACCCACACAGTTTTGAACCTGACAATAACTATTCAAGACAGTTGAAAGCATTTGTGGTCCAAAAGTTACTGCTGGATTGTTAGTTTTTTGTGGTTTAAGTTATATTTATTCAGTTGGAGAAATTACTGATTTATCATCAAAAAATTAGAAAACCTTTTCATTATTGCAAACATCTACTCAACAAATAGAAATTATTTTAATCATCAAAAATTCAATTATTTTCATAACAAGTTTAACAAAATTAAAGAAATTTTAATATAACAATAACTGTTATAATCATCTATAACTTTCTATTCTAATGATGGACATTATAACAATTTTTATATTAGATACAACAATTTTCTAATTTTAGATGCATTACCAGTAGAATAACAAGAAAAATAAGCTGCTATGAAATTAGTTTTGTTTTGATTTAATATTTTCAAAGCCTTTAATTTTAATTAGCATTAAAGGAAAATAAGAATAAGCTTCTACATAGCCTATGCTTCATTAAATTTTTTTTCTTGCAGAACAAAATAAAACTGAAAGGATATAATGTTTTTTTCCTCAAAGTTTTTCCACCCTCAGGGTTTAAGAAAATAAATTTTTTAAATTATATAAAAATATTATATAAACACACAATAATTGCATAATTAAATTTAATAAAAATATATGTTATTACTTAATAGCTTTAATTTTTAATTTTATTTATTTATATAATTAACTTTTAACAAGAATTTGTTTATTTAAAAAAATTAATACAAGTATACTTTTAGGAATCACATACATGGAGTTCTCAAATCTTGCTTGTTTGAAATACATGATTTTAAAATAACACAATGAAAAATCAGTATATTTCATTTAAAATACATTCAAGTTAGATTCTTTGGCTATTAATATTTATGTAGGACACATCATTTGCTCAATACTGACCATTTGAGAGTTAGTTACAATGATAATCTTGAAGAATAGCAGTAAATCAAAAGGATAGTTGAAATTCAACTGTTGTCTTGATATAACAGCTTCAAAGATTATGCAGCTCACTGGGGAAACATCACTATGAATTTTTTTAAAATGTTTTTTTGCATATTATGGAGGAGGAATGGCCTCTAATAAAAGGTTGACTTCACCAGGAAAAACAGTTTTTTTTCTGAGGTGTATGAAAAGATGTAATGAAGACATTTTTAGTTTCTTCTATTTTTTAAGTATTTATCTATTGTTTTAAAGATTTCAAGTTTTGTATTTGATCTGAAGCTTCATAATTTTTCATGAGTTGGGACATGTTTCTTCATCCTCCATCTCTATTGGCTAGTTCCACTGTGAGTTAGTTCTGTCAATAATGGATGAATTGTAACTAATCAAATAGCTTTATTATATTGGATCAATCTTTTTATGATAAAATTGTCATAGAGATTATAAACAGTAATCTTTTTTCATTATGTAATTGTGATAAAACTTGAAAGAAAGATATATTTGACATAAATGCCATTCTATCTATTACTTTTTCCTGCAAATAAAATAGTAATTGTCGATATAAAGGAATTTTTGAAACAAATGCAAAGTATCGTTATATCTTCTATTCTGAATACCGGTATTTTGAACAATCTCGTACTCACTTGTTTAACCTTTACTTTCCAGTATTGCTTAAACTTCATAAAACAAACTTTTTCAGCCTCACTCGAGGTCTGCTTCAGGTTACAAGAAAAAAACTGGTTTCCAATCTTAGAATGATTCTTCAAAGTATCTTTACATCTCCAATGTTGATACTAAAAGTGAATTGACAAGACTGAAAAGTGTAAAAATTAATCTGCTGAAGTTATGCAGTGCTTAAAGAGGTTATGATAAAAAAGTTAATTTTGAAAACAGCTCATTTCTTTTATAGTAAAATATAGACCTCTTAGTCAGGGATGCACAACCTTTTGTGAAGAAGGGCCAAATTAGGATTAAGTTTACTGACTGGGGGCCGGACCTCCAAGCGATTAATGTGATGGCTGAGATTGGATGCTGGCAGCAATCTTCTTTATGTCTGGTGTAATGGCAGATGTTGAAACAACCAGCAGATTTTCCAAATTCTCGTTGGTTAACCTGTTCCGTGTTTTGCACTTGTTTAAATTCATAAGCGAAAACTTGCAAGCATGTTTGGCAGTATGTGTGCTTGTTTGCATACATAGGTACTGCCAAACATGCTTGTACAAAATCGAGCATTGTCTTTCAGTTTTGGAAATGATGTATCTGGCAGTTCTTTGTAGAATGTGAGGAGATTAGAATTTTTGAACTGTGATTTCAATTCATCACTGCACTGGATGTCTATCAACTCAAGTTGGACATCTGGAGGGGC
>NW_019385055.1:320825-365486 GCF_000671375.1 Centruroides sculpturatus | reverse complement strand
TTTTTAAAATTTTTATTCACTGCTTTTTGCTTTCTTTCCTTCACTTCCACCAGCACTTTCACTGGATAGAGGTCGCTTGGTAAAATATCTATCCAAAAAGGTTTGGCTTTGCCTACTTTTTAAAATGTTTCTAAAATGACTTAGGCAAATGTCATTACTCTGAGCAGCAATACAGCCAGTGTGAACCTTTTCGGGATGTTTCTTTTCAATAAAATCAGTCACTTTCTGATAATACCTCGAGATTTCCTTTATCGAGCGAGATCCTTCCACGATAAAGCAAACTGAGACCGATGAACAGAAACGAATAAAAAATGGTGCTGCGAACTAATGTAACGTCGTATGGTGAGTTTTTGTTCATATCATGGAGCAAAAATATGTTTGAATTTCATGTCGTATCCTGAAAATTTCGTATGATGGGTCGTTCGTATCCTGAGGTACCACTGTATAGAGATATTTTTTAAAGGGATGAAATGGTCTTCACAATTTGAAATTGATCGAACACACAGTAAAATGCTCGTATAACGCACGCCATCTATCATAGGATAAATGTACTATGCCAGAAACCTTCGCGGGAGTATATTAAACAACTTCCCAAAGTTTCACGGCAATCAGATAAACGGTGTGGTAATGCATGAAGGACAGACACACATACATTCATTTTTATATATATAGATTATATAAAACTGAAAAAATGGCCAGTCTCTGTTGGCATATCGAGCACCAGCAAAGCATAGCAGCAAACCTAGAAATTGCCAGAGTCTGTGCTTGACTGTTTTTAATGGTATTCGGCATGCATGCTGCTTGCTGTGTTATTTAAAAAGAATTGGATATAGTGATGTAGGTCAAAGTGCATGACAATGATAATAATGAAACAAAAAAAGTATAACTATGTTTTGAACTGGAGACAGGATATTACGGTATTTCTTTACAATCATAATGGAAATATGTAGTATCTTATTGGTATTTTGAAAGTTATTTCATGAGAATTGAATGTAGGGATATTGGTTTTAGTACATGACAATGATAGTTATGGGCAGTTCACTTTCAACAGTGTTCTGCTGAACATCTCTGCACTTTAGGTAAACCATTTGTATTTAATTATTTATCAATGTTATGCATGCTAACTATTTAGTATGCCCCGATGCCTGCATTGGGCCTTTCAACTGGTAAATTAGTAATACCAATATACATAAAGGAAAATATCTTTAAAACGGAGATTAAAAAATTTATAATAGTACATCAAATATCAATGATTGAAATGCAGAGATAGAAGACAATTTTTAAATAATCATCACACAACAATATATGTGAGGTAGAGAATTAACTTTAAGTATGGTTACAGTATTTAGTAAATTAATTAATTAACATCAATTTTATTAAGGTCTTTTATAATTATTGTTATTGAGATTCTGAAGGGGGACAATTAATTAGATTAATTACTTAAGCTAATACGCAGTTAATGCAGAAGTGGAGAAACCCTAGTTTTTCCCACCACCTCATATTTTTATTATAAATTTAATATCACTTTTACCTATTGATGATTCTAAGAACATTATTAAATATTTTAAATAATTTATTTAGTATTTTACTTAAATCATTATCTTGCTTTTTTACAGACACACTACGGTGACATTATTCAACACTCGGCAGATTATTCACCACTTTATTCAGTTGAATAATCTGCCAAGTGTTGAATAATGTCACCGTAGTGTGTCTGTAAAAAAGCAAGGTAAACTACAACATGGTTTCATCAGAATCAAAATAAATCATTATCTGGTTTTGAATATACAGGGTGTTTCTTTGAATGTCCCTAGTTTTAAACTAATCTGTAAAATCCATGTTGGTCAATATTCTTTTTTTATATATATATGCATGAAAGGACCAATGCTGCTGTTGCACCAGTGATGATCTAGACCTTCACTATTACATGGTCTAGATCGCTGGAACCCCATTTCTAGGTCTGCCCAATCATCTGGTATCATCCTTGAGCTTTTTTCTTTTTGGACATGTCAGGGATTGTGGATGCCATTAACTGCATGACTCCTAACATGCTTGCTGGCTCAGTCATGGAGTAAAATCAAATACAAACTAGATATACATCAGAAGCATATGTGGAAATGTACTGATTTAATGTAGTAACTAACTTTTTCAGATGCATTTTCTATTACCATTAATTACTGTACTATATTCATGATTCTCTTCCCAAAATTAATCCACAAAACTAGAGATGTAGAGTGTTTTACAGAACACTCTGTATTTCATTTTTGGCTTTGTCTGTAATCTTATCTTAATGTATTTAAAGTTTTCAAAAATCCAATAATTTACTTTGTTTTTTTTTTTGCAATATATATTTAAAAAATAATAATTTTTGTTTCTAAATAATCTAGTTATTGTATACAAATATATTACATAATTGTAATTGGCACAAATAACATGTATACACAAATATTGTAATATAGGTACTCAGTTATTATTCAGGTTAATATATTTGCTTGGTTATCATAATTAACTAATATATAAGATAATTTGCTATTTTGCAATTATTGATAAACAAAAATTCAGAAACTTCCTATAGAATATTTTCATTAATAAAAGCAGAAATATGACTAAGTAAACTTTTGTTTATTTTCACTTAAGTTTAATATAATANCAGACACACTACGGTGACATTATTCAACACTCGGCAGATTATTCACCACTTTATTCAGTTGAATAATCTGCCAAGTGTTGAATAATGTCACCGTAGTGTGTCTGTAAAAAAGCAAGGTAAACTACAACATGGTTTCATCAGAATCAAAATAAATCATTATCTGGTTTTGAATATACAGGGTGTTTCTTTGAATGTCCCTAGTTTTAAACTAATCTGTAAAATCCATGTTGGTCAATATTCTTTTTTTATATATATATGCATGAAAGGACCAATGCTGCTGTTGCACCAGTGATGATCTAGACCTTCACTATTACATGGTCTAGATCGCTGGAACCCCATTTCTAGGTCTGCCCAATCATCTGGTATCATCCTTGAGCTTTTTTCTTTTTGGACATGTCAGGGATTGTGGATGCCATTAACTGCATGACTCCTAACATGCTTGCTGGCTCAGTCATGGAGTAAAATCAAATACAAACTAGATATACATCAGAAGCATATGTGGAAATGTACTGATTTAATGTAGTAACTAACTTTTTCAGATGCATTTTCTATTACCATTAATTACTGTACTATATTCATGATTCTCTTCCCAAAATTAATCCACAAAACTAGAGATGTAGAGTGTTTTACAGAACACTCTGTATTTCATTTTTGGCTTTGTCTGTAATCTTATCTTAATGTATTTAAAGTTTTCAAAAATCCAATAATTTACTTTGTTTTTTTTTTTGCAATATATATTTAAAAAATAATAATTTTTGTTTCTAAATAATCTAGTTATTGTATACAAATATATTACATAATTGTAATTGGCACAAATAACATGTATACACAAATATTGTAATATAGGTACTCAGTTATTATTCAGGTTAATATATTTGCTTGGTTATCATAATTAACTAATATATAAGATAATTTGCTATTTTGCAATTATTGATAAACAAAAATTCAGAAACTTCCTATAGAATATTTTCATTAATAAAAGCAGAAATATGACTAAGTAAACTTTTGTTTATTTTCACTTAAGTTTAATATAATATTTGTTTCAATTGCTTAAGAATTTATTACAACTCATAAAATTTAATTTTATATTGTATGCCACATTTAAAACATGCATTAAAGATAAACAATAATTTAAAATAATCATTTTAAATATTAACCTATTAATATTTAACACGCTACAAAAATTTCTAGAATTACTGATTTGCTATTTCAAATCATTGATTATTTTCATAGAGAAATGTTATCTTGTATATTGTTACTAAGAATGTTCTTGGCTTATTACAGCTAATATTTTATTTGCTTGGATTAAGCATGGATCAGCAAAATGGATGAAATTTTATTTATATTTTACTCATTATCTCATAAATAAATTATAAAATTATGAGCAATATATTGAAATTTTTGTAGAATGTGTTTTAATATGTAGTTGATATTCTGATAGGATAATATTACCTGAAGATTTTAACATATTTAGAAAATACATTAAAAGTTTATATATTAATTGAATATATGTATATGATACTATCTGTAAATATGATCATATTTTTAATAAATTTTTTATATATACAGTAAGATTTCGCTTAACGCTGATTCAATATAACATGATCTGCTTGACACCTAAAAAAAATGCTTAAAATTTACGCTGATTCAAATTAACGCAGTAGTTCATTGATTTGTATATAATACGATTATTCCCAAACACAAACCAATCAGCAAAAGGTGGCAATTCATCGTAGTGCTGTAATTTCCTTAAATCCATGTTTTTTTGGAAAAACATGGATTTAAGGTGCAATTTTGGAAAAAATATAACATCATGGATGCCATAGGAAATAGCGACTTGGCTTGACAAGAATTAAATGATAAATGCATGAATGGAATGTGGAGAAGTTACGGCTGAAGGTATCCAAGAATTCTCATCTAGAGGAGCTTATTGCTGTATCATTATGTTGGCCAAATTGTCAACTTAATAGATATTGGGGAGTTACTGCAGGTTTCTGGTTAGAGCCTTCCAACGATGACTTCAAGAACTGGCAGAACAAGGAATCCATGTAGAACTGGAAAACAGAAATTCTGAAAATGAAGAACCCAAAAAATTTCTCTACATATTTCCTTAGTAAAAGTTTGGTAATGATAACTGAAATTGTTGATCAAATTGTAGCACGTGATCTAGATTTTGAAAGGAGTGCAAAAGCAAAATGAGGTGTTTTGGATGCAATCTTTTGCTACCGACATTTGCTTAAGGAGAGAAAAAACGACAAATAAAACTTCACGATTTTATTGAAAAAAAAAAAAAACAAGAATTTCAGAAAAGTCAAGACCTTTGTCACAAAAAAAGAAATATTAATATAGAAAAAATGAACTAATTAATATATTATTATACATTTCTGTGTGCATATGTTTACATGTTATTTAACATATATTATTATACAAATTAATATAAAAATGACTTAAAATTAAAATAAAATTTTTTTATTTTTGGTTGGATGTTTTCCTATCCCTATTTACTCTATGTTAAAATGGTCTCATTTAACGCTGTTTTGCTTAGCACTTTGTCATCTAGGAACGCATTCCTCATGTTAAGAGGGGTCTTACTGTACATATAAACTAGCAGACTCCGCCACGCGTTGTTGTGGCTCAAAATGTATCTATTATAAATTTATAACACTTCCCCGTGGGGGGGTAATTTTTCAAAAAATTTCTTCTTAGTGTACATTCTGTTGACGTACCCTATTAAAATGCAAAAAACCGCATCTAAAATGGTATAGGCCTAAATAGAAGCAGAGTTCTTTACGGTAAGCCTTAATCCTAACCATCTCCCTTCAGTGGGGGGAATTTCGATACGTATATTATATAAAAACACTTGCGTATTTGAATGCAGCATTGTGTCAAAATTTCAAAGGAATCGGTAGGAACAAACGAACATTACATTTTTATTTATATAGATAGATAGAAGATGATATGCTTTAGTTCATTTTCACAGAAAAGCATAATGCCTCACAGAAAAGCAAACTTAGGGTGTCGTACTCGTAGCGCCATCTGTTGGACATAAAAGCCTTAACCTAGATTATATATTTTAATTTATATGAATGTTTAACGGAATAATATACAGCCTATGTCCACCCTGAGGTTTCGTTCTAAATATTGGTGAAAGAATTTTTGAAATCGGATGAGTAGTTTCTGAGATTACCTGCTGCAAACAAACTTACATATATACATACATACATACATACATACATACATACTTACAAACATTACCTCTTTATAATATTAGTATAGATAAACTAATTCAGGTTTTTTTATAATATGTTAAAATCTAACTTATCTATATATATAAACATGAATATGTGTGTGTGTGTGTGTGTGTGTCTGTCCTTTATGCATTACCACACCGTTTATCCGATTGCCGTGAAACTTTGGGAAGTTTTTTAATATACTCCGGCGAAGGTTTGTGGCATAGTACGATTGCCATGAAACTTTGAAAAGTTTTTTTAATTTTTTAATACACTCCCGCGAAGTACATTTATCCTACGATAGATGGCGCGCTTTTACACGAGCATTCGCGCACAGTGTGTTTGATCGATTTCAAATTGTGAAGACCATTTCCCCCCTTCAAAAAATATCTCTATATATGCAATTGTGAACTGTTATTTACGATATTTATAATAATTTTTGTTTAATCACTTTATTTCAACTTTTTTTTTGCTAATTATGTATTCGCTCGAACTTCGTTAAAACCTTAACTGTACCCCGAACAACAACCGAAGTTGTAGGAAGAAATTCGCGTATTTTACCGATCTAGGTATCCCCCTTTTCCAAATTTTAATATCGACTCAAAATAATTTAAAAAGACAAATTACAATAAAACGGTTTATTATCCAACTATCAGAAATTTCACAACATGCCAAGGAAGAGAGGAAGGAGCAATTAAATAATTAAAATTATAAAGGATTTAAAAATATATATAAAAATGGGGAATATCGCACTTCTGACAATCGCAGCGAGTGTGTGGGCTAAATTTGGAGAATCCGTGCTTCTCGCATGGACAACTGTATGTGGCCGGCTCACGCGTCGAAAAACCTTCCGATTTATTCGTGTACGCACCAGAGGGAAAAACAAAAAATATCGTGTATCCACAAACACTCCAATAAATAAATAGAATTGAAACGACACTTTGAAATGTTTTCCCGATGAAAATGAATAATAATAATAAGTTTCAATAAAAATAATAAAATGTAAATTGAATTTTATCATAACGAGTTTGCTTGAATTTCCTTTCTTCTGAGATCGCAGCAATGCGCGACGGGTAAGCTAGTGTAATATAAAAATTATTAAAGATCTCATCATTTAATAGTATAATAGAATAAATAATAAAAATTTTTTATATTTTTTTGTAATAAAAAAGAAGCACAGAAGAATTTAGAAAATAACAATAAATAAGTAATTGAATGCATAAAGACATCCTAACCCAGGATTATCTTCATTTGAAGCTATAGAAGACTTATAAAAATATAATTTTTTGAGCCTTTCTTTTTATTCTTTTCACAGACCATCTCAGAAGTAACAGTAAATTAGCTTGAAGATATAAAAAAATATTAAAACATTGTTATAGATATAGATTATTAAAAAAGCTAGCACAAAGATCAAAATGATCGAAACGCCNAACAAAAAATATCGTGTATCCACAAACACTCCAATAAATAAATAGAATTGAAACGACACTTTGAAATGTTTTCCCGATGAAAATGAATAATAATAATAAGTTTCAATAAAAATAATAAAATGTAAATTGAATTTTATCATAACGAGTTTGCTTGAATTTCCTTTCTTCTGAGATCGCAGCAATGCGCGACGGGTAAGCTAGTGTAATATAAAAATTATTAAAGATCTCATCATTTAATAGTATAATAGAATAAATAATAAAAATTTTTTATATTTTTTTGTAATAAAAAAGAAGCACAGAAGAATTTAGAAAATAACAATAAATAAGTAATTGAATGCATAAAGACATCCTAACCCAGGATTATCTTCATTTGAAGCTATAGAAGACTTATAAAAATATAATTTTTTGAGCCTTTCTTTTTATTCTTTTCACAGACCATCTCAGAAGTAACAGTAAATTAGCTTGAAGATATAAAAAAATATTAAAACATTGTAAATAGATTATTAAAAAATTAACACAAAGTTAAATTATCAGAATGCCAACCTTTTACTTTAGGATCTGGTACTTTCACAATATAAACAATGATTCATTTTGATCATTTTTAACTTTATGTTAATTTTCTAATAATCTATTAATGTTGTTTTAAAAAGATTTTTTATATCTTTAAGTTAATTTACTGTTACTTCTGAGATGGTCTGTGAAAAGAATGAAAAGAAATAGGCTCAAAAATTATATTTTTGTAAGTCTTCTTTAGCTTCAAAGTAATTGAATGTTCATTTAAAATTATATTTAAAAAATATTTTATAATATAACAATTTGTATTTGATAAATGTATTAACAGTTCAGTGTGTATCAAAAACAGTTAATTAGTTATTATTATATTTTTGTTTTTAGAAATTTTGATTTTCTACTTTCTCAAAATGTAACAAAATTTAAAATTTTGTTACATTTTGTTACATTGTTTCAAAATTTTAAATTTTGTTACTTTTAAATTTTAAATCAGTTAGTACTTTGATTAAATTCAAATTATATTAGTTTATAAGTATGATTATATATTATTTGTCATTTTATATATGGAAAATTTATAAATTTGATTTAAATTACAGCTCTGGCAGAAGTACTCAGTATTAAAACTACAAAAGATGGCGAATTATATTATATACATTATATTGACTGTAAGTAATGTAATATTATATATTAGATGCTTAATTATGCCATTTTGTTTTGAGGATAACAGTTTTTTTATCTAAATTTTTTTAGTCAATAAGAGATTAGATGAATGGGTAACAAAAGACAGATTAGATCTGAAAAAAATTCAACTTCCAAAAAAAGAAACAAAGACTCCCGTTAAAGATGGGAAAACTGAATCCAGACCATCGTCTCCTGAAAGAGAACTTGTCGTAGGTGTAATTTAGTTTTAAAAAATTTATATTTATTAATCGTAAAGTACTTAGATAATTGCAAATTTTATAACATCTAAAATTTGAATATTAAACAATTCTGTTAAATTAACTTTATTTGCAGCCTCCTCGCATTCCTTCTTCTATATATACAGAGCAGCCAGTTGTAGTACGTATTCATTTTTATTGTTTAAAATGTATTATAAAAATTAAATCAATTTGAATATGTTATATTAATATAAACTCTTTAAAATTTCAGAATAACAGATCACCATCAGTGTTGTATGTAGATCAGAATGTGGTAGGTGTCAGTAATAAAAATTATTTATAAAATTAAATGATGAAAAACAGTGAAGAACTAAATTTGTTAAAAAATCTTTATTATTATCATATTTGTTAAATTATACAAATAATGAAAAATTTAATATAAATTATTGTACTTGCAATATAAAGATTCAGTTTAATTATGTGCTAGACATATTTAATAAT
The DNA here is from genome assembly GCF_000671375.1 of Centruroides sculpturatus. Lineage (NCBI taxonomy): Eukaryota > Metazoa > Arthropoda > Arachnida > Scorpiones > Buthidae > Centruroides > Centruroides sculpturatus. The sequence goes on along the minus strand of NW_019385055.1, from coordinate 356,287 downwards.
TAAAGTCACATATCAGTTATGGCAAGCTCTGTGACAATTTCAAAATATATGCATTGAATGCTTACAAAATATTAGGTTTTTATAAATTATAAAAAAATATTTGATAGATTTCAAAACTTTGCATATATACTATTAATGTGAAAGCAGAGTCCTAATGCTGCTGGAAAAGTTTTAAAGACCACAAACTATAAATCTCAAATAGAAATATTATCATCAAATAAACAACAGATTTTCCCATTAAATGAAATATTTTTGTTTCCGTTATAATCACATTATTATTTTCTTTTCACTTGTATGGAGTTTATTGTTCCTTTTCTGATCTAGATTAAATGAAGTAAAATTTGTAAACAATTTTTTAATTACTGAAATTAAATATTTGAGTAATTAAAAAAATTGATTAACTTGGGGACTGAAGAACTTTATATTCACTTTTTATTTTAAACTTAATTACCATCTGGCAATATTCTACAATTGAATTGAAATTATTTTCAACCTTTAAGTGCACACTTGTACTACAGTACATTCAATAACTCAATAATATTTTNTAAATTTTAAATCAGTTAGTACTTTGATTAAATTCAAATTATATTAGTTTATAAGTATGATTATATATTATTTGTCATTTTATATATGGAAAATTTATAAATTTGATTTAAATTACAGCTCTGGCAGAAGTACTCAGTATTAAAACTACAAAAGATGGCGAATTATATTATATACATTATATTGACTGTAAGTAATGTAATATTATATATTAGATGCTTAATTATGCCATTTTGTTTTGAGGATAACAGTTTTTTTATCTAAATTTTTTTAGTCAATAAGAGATTAGATGAATGGGTAACAAAAGACAGATTAGATCTGAAAAAAATTCAACTTCCAAAAAAAGAAACAAAGACTCCCGTTAAAGATGGGAAAACTGAATCCAGACCATCGTCTCCTGAAAGAGAACTTGTCGTAGGTGTAATTTAGTTTTAAAAAATTTATATTTATTAATCGTAAAGTACTTAGATAATTGCAAATTTTATAACATCTAAAATTTGAATATTAAACAATTCTGTTAAATTAACTTTATTTGCAGCCTCCTCGCACTCCTTCTTCTATATATACAGAGCAGCCAGTTGTAGTACGTATTCATTTTTATTGTTTAAAATGTATTATAAAAATTAAATCAATTTGAATATTAGTAATTACGTATCTTATTTACTAACCATAGAGTCGTTCTAAATGACATGGTTGTCTTTTATATTCTTGTTGTAATTGATCANGTATCAACAGGGTGTTGCAGCACCATAAGTAACTTCTCTGGATGTGCTCCTGATAGTTATCTATATTAGAATATTCAATATGTATTCAAATTAAATAAAAAGATGTGTTTTTATATTGCATACATCCAGTTTAGGAGAGTGTTTATATGTCAAAAGAACGTTTAAATATTTTAAATACTAATGTATTTAAAATATTTAAACGTTCGTATAACAATAACATATATTCGTATTCATTTATTTGAAGTAGCATGTATATATATATTGTGTTCATATAATGGAAAAATTTTATAGATTTAAAGTTTTTATTATTAATAATTAATTATTTCTTTTGTAGAATGGGAGTGCTCCTCCTAAAAAATCAACAGGAGGTGGAGGTGGTGGTGGTGGTCGCAAACGAAAATTTGCCTCTTTAGATGAGGTATATATCTATTTAAAAACGAATTTCATTTGAAATAACTAAATATATATAAATATTGCATTTTTATATATAAATACTTTAATTTTTTTTTATTAAAATAATACCAAAATTTGTTAAATATGAGGAACTGCTTAATTTGACCTGTTTTACTTAAATAAAACAAATAATATAAACATTTCCATGTCTACAGACCTATCTCAAGAAAAACAATACTGATATAAAATAACAAAACTTCCTGCCAGCTGTAAGAAGCCAGATACTCACAGCCTGACTAATATGACATAGATTGATATGACTAAAATAATAAATATACATATTAGTGCTTTACATGCCAAAAACATAAGTGACCATTATACATAGAAATAAATAAATAAACTTACAAAATCAGAATAAGCACAAATGTTATATAACAAAATATTATAATGATAATATATGAAACTATGTATTACTTGACAGTGAGATTTAAACCATGTCTTGATAAAGAAACTGCTTTTTATATATATATACATATGAATGTATGTATGCATATTTTTAATGTTGAAAAATTTTTAAATGCCTTTTAAAAATATTTTATATAGTTATAATAAATTATACTAATGCCTTACTTTTTATATAGGATTCACAAGAGAATACTCCAAGTCCCCGTATAACAGGGAGTTTGGTAGCTCATCGTTCAGTAATGTAAAATTTAATATAAAATTTTAATAAAACTTTGTTAAATTTTCATGGTTACTATTTTTTGTTTGGTTAAATCTGATTAAAAAAAAGAAAGAAAAGATCTTACTAAAGTTAAAAAGTTAAGAATGTGTTTTAAATTATATCGTTGAACTGTGAATTGTTTGGTATTTTAAACATATCAACACATGTGACATGACATACTATACTACTATATTACAGTTTTTCATATAGTAAGTATAATTGAAGTATAAAATAGTAAGTATAACTGAATTTATTAAATGTAGAATTGATATAAATCAATTTATACCAAAAATTCAGATTTGAAGACAAGAAAGGAGAGAGTTTATGATTTTGTTCTGAAGTTTATTATTTCAGGGGAAAAAAATTTTTTTCTTGCTTTCAAAGAACTTATAAAAAATCTCAAATTTTTAAAATCAATTTGATAGAAATTTTTATTTTATTAAACTTAGCACAGAAAAGTTATAAACATGTTTTTAGACATTGAATTATAAAATTCCATTGGTTGATGTACATACATGCACAAATTTATTACAATTGCATTGTTATTACAAAAATTATAGTGATTTATCAATGTCTAATTACTTTTCAACCAACCTGTATAAATATAAATTATTATAAATATCTTGTCAGATGTGGTATTTTAAATCTTATATAATCATCTTCATCTTTGCCTTTTCCATGTTTATATGGGGTTGGCATTTTCTTCTCTAATATGTTTCTTCCATTTCTTCCTTTCTAAATCTTAAATAATAAATATCTTAATAAATTTATTTATTTTTTCTTTTAGTTTATATTAGTTATTTTTTCTTTATTAAATTTTCAAGAAATAAGATGCATTTACATTGGCATACCCAACAAAAAGTTTTGAGGGTCTTTAGATTTTTAGGAATTCTCATTCCCATTTTACATTTAATTATTGCTAAATTTATAACATCTTAAATAATATGAGTATATTTATTTTATATTCAGTGAAAAAGTAGCTAAAATGGAGTCTTTCAAATCACTTTTGATATTTGTCTCTGCTACCACTTGCATTGATACAGTGTATGCATTGATTGATAAAAGATTTAATATCATCAGTTAACATTCTAATCTTCTCAATGGCGATACTGAGCTTCAAAATAAGATCATAAAATGTAATTTAAAATTAGGTGTGTTCAACAGCTTTATGCTAAAGTTTGTGAGTCCTGACACCCAGACATCCACAGGCATGCTTGTGTGCATTTATTTAAGATGACAGCAGGAAGGCTAGGCAGTTAAGGTATCAGCCTTATTGCTCTGAGGGATCGAATCTAAGTGAGTTCCCCTGGGATATTTCAGGTGGTAATCTGTCTTGTATAATTAGGCTCATCCCTCACCATCCATGTTGTAGGCCTAGTCAACTCATGATGGCTATGACTAAAAAAGATCCTTTTAGTGTCCACATGACAGAAAGAATCAAAAATCAATTGATTCTTAATTAGAATGTTTTTAAATTTTATAAAATGTCAATTTACTTGTAAATGTGTAGTACAATTGATTGCAAAACATTAGTATTACTGTTTCCTTACCTGAAAATCTTCTCTCATAAGGGGTATCTAAACCATTATGTCTCCTGCTGTCAGCCATGTCTTACAAGTTTCAATTGCAGAAATTATTTTTAACTCACATCGAAAAATCATCCAGTTTAAAAAAAAAAAATCTCTCTTAATATCAAATTCAAATCAACGCATGATATTATTTATAATTATAATTATAAATATCAGATTTAATTAGAAAAGAAAAATTAACCAAATAAATGAATGAAAATGACATTAACAACTCGATTATCCGCTTCTGCGATACTTTATAATGTAAATATAGATAAATTTTGATAAAAATAAAAACAAATTGTAACAATTAGAGCATTTTCATTGACAACATTTACGCACTTTGTACGCCATTTATCNTAGTTGAATTCTTAGAAAAAATATAGTTTTTTGTAAACATTTACTTGGTTACATGAAATATATTTTAGATAAATATTTTCATATTTTGATTTTAAGTGTCCTAAATATTATAATGATAAAAACACTGAATAATTTGAAAGATTTTTTTTATCATCTGTGCAGATTATTGTTTTTGAATGAATAAAAATTAAACTGATTGTTTGTATTGTGTAATATACCGTATTACATAGTTTTTTTAAAAAGGTTAATTCATATTTCAGACAAATCGACCAACTTCAATGCTTTTATTGGAACAAAATATGGTGAGTTCATATTTAAGACGATTTCTGTTTTGAATTTAAATTTATTGAAAATATTCAAAACTAATAAATTTTCAATATATTCTTTAGAGGTGATGAATAAAAATTTTTTATGGAGTCATAACAAAATAAATATTATACTACAACATAATTTATTGTTTTGTTACGGTTTAATATTTATTATTATGTTTCAGTTCAGATTAGGGGGGGAAAAGTCATATATAATTTAATTTGATTGATAAAATATTCTAGATAGAAAATCAGAAAACAATGACTTAAGATAATTCTTGTATTGATTATTTTTGAATAATTTTTTCAGATTTTTATTTTTTAAATGTGAAATATTTATGGCAACAAGCTGTAAAATTGTTTTTCTGTATGTGAGAAAATAAAATAATTTGATTGGTGTATCAACAGGGTGTTGCAGCACCATAAGTAACTTCTCTGGATGTGCTCCTGATAGTTATCTATATTAGAATATTCAATATGTATTCAAATTAAATAAAAAGATGTGTTTTTATATTGCATACATCCAGTTTAGGAGAGTGTTTATATGTCAAAAGAACGTTTAAATATTTTAAATACTAATGTATTTAAAATATTTAAACGTTCGTATAACAATAACATATATTCGTATTCATTTATTTGAAGTAGCATGTATATATATATTGTGTTCATATAATGGAAAAATTTTATAGATTTAAAGTTTTTATTATTAATAATTAATTATTTCTTTTGTAGAATGGGAGTGCTCCTCCTAAAAAATCAACAGGAGGTGGAGGTGGTGGTGGTGGTCGCAAACGAAAATTTGCCTCTTTAGATGAGGTATATATCTATTTAAAAACGAATTTCATTTGAAATAACTAAATATATATAAATATTGCATTTTTATATATAAATACTTTAATTTTTTTTTATTAAAATAATACCAAAATTTGTTAAATATGAGGAACTGCTTAATTTGACCTGTTTTACTTAAATAAAACAAATAATATAAACATTTCCATGTCTACAGACCTATCTCAAGAAAAACAATACTGATATAAAATAACAAAACTTCCTGCCAGCTGTAAGAAGCCAGATACTCACAGCCTGACTAATATGACATAGATTGATATGACTAAAATAATAAATATACATATTAGTGCTTTACATGCCAAAAACATAAGTGACCATTATACATAGAAATAAATAAATAAACTTACAAAATCAGAATAAGCACAAATGTTATATAACAAAATATTATAATGATAATATATGAAACTATGTATTACTTGACAGTGAGATTTAAACCATGTCTTGATAAAGAAACTGCTTTTTATATATATATACATATGAATGTATGTATGCATATTTTTAATGTTGAAAAATTTTTAAATGCCTTTTAAAAATATTTTATATAGTTATAATAAATTATACTAATGCCTTACTTTTTATATAGGATTCACAAGAGAATACTCCAAGTCCCCGTATAACAGGGAGTTTGGTAGCTCATCATGATGATCTCATCACTCGAATGAAAAACATTGAAATGTTAGAATTAGGTAAACATAGAATTAGGCCATGGTATTTTTCACCCTATCCACAGGTTAGTTTTTTCTTTAACTTTTATAATATTTTTTAAGATATATTTTATTATTTTCATTCTTAATATCAGATATTCTTGAATTTTCTAATAAGCCTTCTTAAATGACATTTTTGATACTATTTTTATTGATATATTGATGTTTTTTAACAGCAATGTGTCAGTAAAATGTTGTTTAAAACAAAGTATTATCAAATGAATGTTATAATATTGTGATTTACAAAGCTGCTTCTAAGGATTGGTAGAAAGATTGGTTTAAAATTTACAGTTAAAAGCTGAATAAAAAAAAAGAAATTTAAAAAAAATTTTGAATTCTTTTGATGTGACATCAATGAATTATACACTATAAATTCACGAATAGTATAACACTAGATGAGATGAGATACTGGTATATGTCTGTAATCATCCTTAATATGGAGTATTAGAATAAAGTTATAACAAAAACTAATACAAATTTAAATATTCAACAAATTGGAAGGAACATAATTTATAACACAAATCAGCTACATTATTTATGTTGATATTTATAGAAAACAAATATTTTGAGAAATTAATATATAGAATAATAAATATAAATATACATTATTCAAACTTCACCTTAATCCATTAGAGAACAAAATTTAATGATGAACTAACATTTCAACCTTATTCAGATGCCATCATCTGGTTGGTTTTAAAGATAGAGAACATATAATTTGTCATTGAATTTTTGTTCTCTACTGAATTAAAGTGGAGTTTGGTGTTTTTATTATTAACAACAATCAGGATTTAAAATGTGGTTTACATTATACATTATTTTTTAATTAAAATAAATGTGCACTTGATTGTTAAGGGATTTTCACAATCTTCAGAATTTATCTTATGAATAAAAAACATTATTTGTGAATGAATTTCATATGAAAGATGTTATTAATGATATTTGAGTAAATGTAATAATAAATAAATAAATTTGAAATGTGTATCATAAAAAATAAAGATTTGTTAGGCATAAATTTCAATGTTATTAAATTGATATCAGTATTTAAGAAATGAAAATGATAAACGTTATATCATTTGTATGTAAAAATTATTAATTTTTTTTGTTTTGATGAGTATAATATTTAATATATCTTTTAAGCAGGAACTAGTGTCACTGCCTTGTATTTATTTATGTGAATTTTGTCTTAAATACATGAAGTCAAGAAAATGCTTACAAAGGCATATGGTGAGTAAAATATTTGTAGTATTGTATAAGAATTATTTCATTTATGTGTATACAAACTTTTAAAAATGTAAATAAATAAGCTCTAATAAATTTTTAAAAAGTTATTAAAATTTATATTAGGATAAATTTGTTATTTATTGATATAAAAATATCATTTATATTTGTTGATATAATCTTAAAAGATATAACAAGCCTCACAAAAACGTATTATTTTAATAAAAGCTATAGTAAATTGATAAAAAATATACTGCTAATATACCTTTAACCTATAACTTAATATTTCATTTATTTTAGTTTATATTAGTTTTAATTGTACTTTCAATAAAATCAAATTGTAATATTTTAAAAATTATTTATTTTTAGGCTAAGTGTAATTTAAGACATCCACCAGGGAATGAAATATATAGGAAGGGAACAATTTCTTTCTTTGAAATTGATGGACGAAAAAATAAAGTAAGATTGTTAATTAAATCACTTAATTTTTTTTTTTTGCTGTTCATTCATTCATAATTATTCTCCATGTTATTTCATTACGAATTTCAATTTTAAAAATAATTATACTGGTATTCAAGTGTACAACGACTTGAAACAATGTCTGTAGTAAATAAAAATAATCATTATTTTAAAAAAAATTACATTTTCACAGAAAAGGAAATTTTTTACAATTAAATTGAAGATACAAAAACTTTTAAGAGATGACAAATTGCTTGTGTAATGCTTTCTTTTTGTTTTCTTAACTGCTAATAATTGTTAAAAATGCCTTTTATTTATAATTAATGAAGTATATTTTTTTATTCTAATATAATTTCACAGACTAGAGTATATTCTCTTAGAGAATAAAACTCTATTAAAATTAAAAAACATACAAATTATACTTGAAGTGAGATTTTCAACCTACATTTTTATTAAATTTTGATGTTGTTATATTGTTTTAATTTATCATCAAATATAATGTATAAAAATATTTAATCTTACAGGTTTATGCTCAAAACCTTTGTCTTCTAGCCAAATGTTTTTTAGATCATAAAACATTATATTATGATACAGATCCATTTCTGTTTTATGTGATGACTGAATGTGATAATAGAGGTTTCCATATTGTCGGTTATTTCTCTAAGGCAAGTTAATTTACTAATCAAGCACATTTTAGTAATGTAATTGAAGTATTTTATTCATATTGATTTTTTAATAAAGGAGAAAGAATCAACTGAAGATTATAATGTAGCCTGCATTCTGACACTCCCACCTTATCAAAGGAAAGGATATGGGAAATTGTTAATTGAATTTAGTAAGAAATTTAGTTTCTTAATATTAAGTTAAGAACATTGTTTGGTTAATTAAACAATACACTTATAAAATTTACAATTTTAGGTTATGAGTTATCTAAATTTGAAGGTAAAACAGGTTCTCCAGAAAAACCTTTGTCCGATCTAGGATTATTATCATATAGGAGTTATTGGTCTGAAACGATATTGGAAATAATGGTGAATTTGAAGCCTGGGGAAGGTGGTGAACGTCCTCAAATCACTATAAAGTGAGTATATACCATTATAGTAATAATACAAATTTTTAGCATTAAGTGTGCTATGTAATAAAGAATGATATATAACAGCAATTCTTGATCTTTTCTCTTTCATGGACTTACATTTAAATATGTCTGGAAGCTGCAGACTGTTAGAAGTCTGATGCTTTCAGACATTCTAATATTTTTTGAAAAACAAAAATTCAAATCTGGAATTATTGCTTGAATGACGTTGAAAGTCATTACTGAAATTTAAAATACTTACTTTGACAAGTCAGAATTTTATATTAAAATATATACAGTATATATAACTGACTGCCTTTAGTTCATGTGATTATGAAGTATAGAATATAATAGAGACATCCACAAGTTCAAATTTTTTTAGTTCAAATAATGAGTATGTTTATCTATGTATTTATTATCTGATTATTCATAAAACTAGAAAAATATTTCTAAGTTACTTGCAAGTCTCCAGAATCTTTTTGACCATTGAGGTCTGCACAGAACAGATTAAGGATTGACAATATTTAATACTTAAAGTACATTTAATTAGTATTAACTTAAAAACAAGATTATTATTCTAAATTTTTTTTACTGTTTGGAGAAATTACAAGTAAAAACAAAAAATTTAATATAAAATAATTTTTCTTTTGAAATTCTGAAATAAAATACTTTTTTATTTCAAAAACGTTTGTTTTTGAAATAAATAAATTTCTCGGCAAAGATAAGGTGTTATTTATATACTCCTGTGGACGTAAAATTAATTCACTTTACAGGCCAAAATAACAACTTCATCATAAAATTCTAATATTACTTTAAAAGAAAATAATATTGAATATAAAATTTTATTTAATTTTATTATGTTTTTATTCTTTTTCAGTGAAACATCGGAATTAACTAGCATTAAAAAAGAGGATGTTATATCAACTCTTCAGTACCTGAATCTCATAAATTACTATAAAGGTCAATACATCATCACCTTAACCAAAGATGTAATAGAAGCATATCAACGTGCTGCGGCCAAGAGAATCGTTCGGATCGATCCAAAATGTCTACACTGGACTCCTAAAGATTGGTCAAAAAGAGGAAAATGGTGAAAATAATATATTTAGTGCACAAAAGTTCTTTGCATCATTTGATCTCATTTTCATCATAAGACTAAAATCTTCAGGTTCTTTGTTGCAAAGTGACTAATTTGCAGAATTAGTTGACATTACATTCTGTGTATAAATGCCAAAATCATTTATAGTAAGTGAGGACTACTTCATCTGTAAATAGTTTCCGAATTCTGTAAAGTTTCATCTTTTTGGTTCCCATCATTCCGACCGAGTACGATCACGACAGAAACCATTTTCCGATGTCACTTCTTGCATATTTAAAAATGGCACATACGAAGAGGCAGAAGAATATGGTTCTTCTTTGAAATCAGAATGTCGTAACTTTGACTTAAAAAAAAAATGTTAACTCTTACTATATGAATTTTGACTTGAATGAATGAATTAAAAATGTGTAATAAAGGAATTTTTTTTATAGAAGAATTGTATTTATAAATAGAAGCTTAAGATTTGCATGACAGAACAGTTTTGTTGTCAGATGATCATATATACATTAAGGGATTCATACCTCACAATTGTCAGATCAGTTCAAATCCACTCATCACTAAGATGGCCATGCAATATCAATCTACCAATATAGTGATCTGGATTCAAATCCAGTTCAGACTAGGTAGTTTGGACCAAGGCATCAGTCTCCATCTCACTTATGCTGACTATTGCATATCTGATCTGCCCATAATGAGTGAAATTGTGAACAGCCTTGTAGATTTTAAGATTATAGTGTTTTATACTGTTGCCAGTTAATTAAATCTAATTCAAATCCTCATTATTTTTATTGGTTTTTACAATTTATTCGTTATTCCTCTTATTGCATAGGATCTAAAGTTATTTTTCTTATTAAACTTTTACCAATAAAGTAATATTTCAAAGAGAATTTATCTACTGAGTTTTCTAAAGTAAGTAATGTCTATTTTGTAATTATAGCTGAAATTTTACATAATTAGAGGTTCAAATTTTCAGATTAAATTCTAGAAATGGCATCATTAATTTATTCACATATGAATAAACAATTTGCTAATAAAAAGTAAAGACGAATCACTAAGCAAATCATAGTTTTTTAAATAAAATCTTTTATAATTCAGATAATTTAAATAAGATTGAAGCCAAAGAAAGTGTATTTACTACTGTTATTCTCTTCGATATTATTATCTTTTTCATTTCCAAGTTAGAGTTGCAACATGGAAGATAAAATCAAGTTTGATATTTCATTGTGCGAAATATAACGAAAGTTAAAGGAGCTTTCACACCTCATGCGTTTAGAAAATAATGAAACACGTACACGAATGTAAACTAACACCATGTTTTCATTGCTGGGAAGTGTAGTGAAAAGAGAAATGAAGCAAGGAAAATTAATTCTATTCTCTTGCTTGTTTCACTTGATATTTCTTTTTATCTTTAATACAACTCTTAAGCTTTCCTTTTGACAAATATATATGAGTATATACACAAATACAGCTGTATATCAGTATGTAGCTTTTATTGTAAGGTATATAATGAAAGCTTTCAAAAATATAAAAACTCTCCAGCAGATGTCATGTTAGTTGAATCGCTAATCGTAAAAGTTTTTAAATAAATGCTTATTTATTTATTTATTTTTTACTGATTAAGCGTTGTATTCGTTTTATTCAGAACACGTTATTTTTCTTCTAATTTTAAATTAAATTTTTTGAGAATCTTTATTCTGCGAGCACTTTCCAGGCTTTCTGTGGAACCCGACACTTACTGGTCTAACCTTAGCGATCCGAACTCGAACCAGAACCTCCAGTAATAAGCTAATGCTTTTTTTGAGATTCGTGACGCTATCGGAATTCTTTATAAACTTATGATTTATAATTTGACAATATACCGATTTGTTTATACAATGCTAATCATAAAATAATTTTATTCGGATAAAATTGGCGAAAATTATCTGATTTTTTTAATTTTTAATAAAATAAACAGTTTAAATATTGACACACCAAAAATTAATAATGGTAAATTAAGTTGTCATGGAGTTCTAGTCCAAACTGCAAGCCCATTATGGGCTCGGCTAGGCTCCACAATGTGATGATGATCGGGGCCCCCACATCCTAAAAGGGATTTTTCTACCCGTCCGGATTCGATTCCGGGTCCTCAGAACAATAGGTCGACACCTAAAAGTCACCCTCGTATAACCCTAATTAAATTCCAGAGAAATGTCGCGTTATGCAAGATTCACATTAAACATAAAACATAGATTTAAGTTTCCAAACGATTTTTTAATATAAATTTCATATATTATATAAGAAAAAGCAGTTTTATAATTTAACTCAGATAATTTCAGTTAAAAAAAAACATGAAGTACCAAACAAAAATATAATTTTGATTTCTCAGAATTAACTTTAACTAACTTGTCCACACTTATTACCTAATTAAATGCCGTTTTCAAGAACGAAACTGGAAAATAAAAATGCCAAAGAGAATTTACGTGTATAAAATTACAAACTTGTTAGTATAGAATATTATTTTACATTTTTCTAATATGATTACCATGAAAAATAAAAATCATTCATCATTACAGAGGAAAGCTTTCATCAGTTAAGGGGAAATTGCACAATCTACAATAAGGTAAACAGATGATTTCGTCTTATATCGAAATCACTGCAATTATGAGGGTTACCTGTATTTCTAAAAACAAATGTAAAATTTACAAACATTTCGCTCGATGTATCGGGCGAAAACAGTCTTAAATGCTATTAAAATAAAATTCTTCAAAAGAGTTCTGGAAGAATAAATTACAGGGCAGAAGAATTGAAATTTAAAACTTAACAATGGCACAGTACAATCTCGATAATATGGTAATTCACTAGTTCGAGGTGTTCAGTAATCCGACACTAGTCGACTCTCGGGTATTAATGGTGTGTTTTCAAGTCGTAGACTAGTTCAGAATCCATTTTATTATACAGTCGATCCCCCTATAATTACGGTCCCTATAATTACGATTCCTATAAAACTACGAAAAAATATACGTATTTTGGAATGTTGAGTCGGATTAGTGTAGAATCGATTAATTTTATGGAAGAAAACCTTTCAATCAGCCGTAGTCCGTAAACTTGACACGTGTCGGGCTGTGATTGGAACGACTTGTAAGAAATCGGATTCCTAATAAATTGGAACGTATCTATATCTTATAGGGGGGTCGACTGTACGTCGTTACAAAAACATATTGCTGATTACCGTATAGGCCTACATTCTTGTATTGTGTTGATTACTATACCTTATCGTATAGNCAATTTTTCCCTTTTTTCTCACTATTATTTTACTTTATTTTAAACTTTGTTCTAATTGTTATATATGGAAATAGAACTCGATGCAAAGATAATGCATTAAGAGTGGAGAAAACAATAAAACAATGGATGTTTTAGTGCTTCCTTTAATATCTTGTATATATAAAATCAGTACACTTCTCTGCTGGATTTTCTTAAGAAGATAATAACTTAGCTCAACAAATAAGAGGGGCAATTGATGTTTGTTTTACTTTAACTTTATTTATTTATGTCTTATGAGTTAAATAAATTATTTAAACCCAAATTAAATTTATATTTTCCACCGGAATAATCGCTTTAAAAAGTTTGCTAATGCTAGGAAATTAATATTTTATTATAATTAAATCGATTTTTATATTAATCTAATGAATTTTAAGCAACTTTATACTGTAATTTTAACCTGGAAAATGAATTTTAAGCAACTTTATACTGTAATTTTAACCTGGAAAATTGTATCTAAGATTTAAAATTAAATTCTAATTCATTTTTTAATGGGAAGATCTTTTTTTTACTTTTTTAAATTAAATATTAATTATTTGCATTATAAATTACGGCTCCTCAACAGGTTTTCCAGGTAATAAAATGACTAATATATTCCCAGTAGTTAGGAGATGTCAATTTTATTATTATCCGGAACTAACGTATAAACTGAAATAAATGTTACAGCTGTTGGTTGCATTTTATATCATAACAATAGCAAATCATGCCATAGGATTTTAGAGGCGGAAGAATCCATTTGCAACGACCCATAACATGGCCGCGAGAAAAGAAAGAGTAGAATTAAACAAGTTTCTATTTAAAAAAAACAATAACAACAAAAACGTAACTTAAAAATTAACTTTGATTAATCTTTATGGGGCAACAGTTAAATATATATATATTTCTTTTTTTATCGTTTATAATTAATTTTATTATATCATAATTGAATGTTTCGTAATTTTATTATTATATAAGTCTATACTGGAGTCAATTGTGTAGATGTAAAAGGTAAGTTATATGTTAATATTTTTTTTCTTTCTTTATTTTTACAAAATGGCGGCTACTCGCCATCTACCGGATATTTTTCTAGTATTACTGTATTATTCCGCTAGAGGGCATTCGCCCCGGGCATCTTTCTCGCTAACCCACTTCGGCGATCCGCGCAGTTGAATTAGTTGAGCCACTTCGTTCGCCGGATTGATAGCTGGTGATTGAGTCTAAACCAAAGCGTTGCACCTTAACCAATTGCACCGAAACCAATGGTAGGTTTTCTAAAATATAAAATACTATATTTTATAAATTTAATTAGGCGCAATTTTTTAATTGTTCCGTATGTATCGTACTGTACATATATATTTTTTTAAACACGCGCGTTTTGTATTAGTTTTTAAATGCAAGATGTACAATTTATAGGAGAAAAATTGATTTATTTTTGAGTTTTTGTTCTAAGGAATGTAATTTTATTTAAAATAAACAAACATGTAAAGTATACGCGATTGTCTCGTCTTGTCATGTTTATTTTTCTCGTTTATGAGTTTTGCGTTTTGCGGCTGCTGTTATTAACAGTTGTATGTGTAGAAGGTAAACCTACTGTATATTAATTTATAAAGTTTCCTCTCTACCATTTTGTAGTCGGAGGATACGTACTGTACATGGCCTTGAAAATACACGTGGTCAATGGGATGGCGTAAGACACACCTTCCATGGACAGTGACTGTGTTGTCCTTGAAATAAACGGTCCACTGTACTGTACAACTGAAACGTCGTTAATAATCTCTGTGTGGTCTTTTATAGCCCTATTTGATATATGCCATAATAAAATTTGAATTTCCGATTAATATCTCCAACAGAATTTTTTCTTTCTTTTATTATTAAAATGCCGATGCTCTCGTTGAAATTTAAAATATTCTCGAATTTATATTCGTGAATATTTTAAACGATTATCGGAAATGTTTGCGAGATAAGTAGGATATGGCGTCGAAATATAATTGAGTTTAAAGGTCCACGAGGCCTCTGATTGAACTGTACTCCACCTGTTGTAGGTGGTTCACAGTTAAAGTGTAACCATAAAGTACGAATCGTTAACCATCTGTTGGAGATGATTCACTGGTTATCTGAGTTTGTTAAGTTGTCGCTTTGTTTATACAAGCTAATCCAAATAAAATGTTTAATTTTCTGTAAATAAAACATTGGATTCGTTGTAGAAAAAGAGACTGTCCTTATTTTCATACTCGACATTCGTTCTTAACCTCTTTTAGTGTTTAAAAATGGCAAATTTTACAAACATTCCTACTTCTTTTTTTTTTTTCTATTAAATATAAGCAGCACAAAAGGAAAAGTTGCCATAAAAATATAGCCTATAATTATGTTTATTATTATTATTTTTTCTTGCGTAGAAGAATTTATAAAGTAGATGAAGAGATATTTATTTAATAGGATTAAAGTGCATTCTATATATCGGCCAATTTATGTTCATACGACCTTCAAAAAGTGCATAGAAAGCTTACATTTGTAAGAATTCATTTTTAAACATTTAAGTCCTTTGCTAATGTTTCTATATTTATCCGTAGACTACTTTTGAATGGGTTACTAAAATTAAAAATTAAATATCATAATATTATTATATTATATGCGATGTTATATCTACAGCGATTGTATATTGTTATGGCATCTTCAAAGATCGAAGNTAGGTAAGGATTGGAGGATATGACAATTTTTCCCTTTTTTCTCACTATTATTTTACTTTATTTTAAACTTTGTTCTAATTGTTATATATGGAAATAGAACTCGATGCAAAGATAATGCATTAAGAGTGGAGAAAACAATAAAACAATGGATGTTTTAGTGCTTCCTTTAATATCTTGTATATATAAAATCAGTACACTTCTCTGCTGGATTTTCTTAAGAAGATAATAACTTAGCTCAACAAATAAGAGGGGCAATTGATGTTTGTTTTACTTTAACTTTATTTATTTATGTCTTATGAGTTAAATAAATTATTTAAACCCAAATTAAATTTATATTTTCCACCGGAATAATCGCTTTAAAAAGTTTGCTAATGCTAGGAAATTAATATTTTATTATAATTAAATCGATTTTTATATTAATCTAATGAATTTTAAGCAACTTTATACTGTAATTTTAACCTGGAAAATGAATTTTAAGCAACTTTATACTGTAATTTTAACCTGGAAAATTGTATCTAAGATTTAAAATTAAATTCTAATTCATTTTTTAATGGGAAGATCTTTTTTTTACTTTTTTAAATTAAATATTAATTATTTGCATTATAAATTACGGCTCCTCAACAGGTTTTCCAGGTAATAAAATGACTAATATATTCCCAGTAGTTAGGAGATGTCAATTTTATTATTATCCGGAACTAACGTATAAACTGAAATAAATGTTACAGCTGTTGGTTGCATTTTATATCATAACAATAGCAAATCATGCCATAGGATTTTAGAGGCGGAAGAATCCATTTGCAACGACCCATAACATGGCCGCGAGAAAAGAAAGAGTAGAATTAAACAAGTTTCTATTTAAAAAAAACAATAACAACAAAAACGTAACTTAAAAATTAACTTTGATTAATCTTTATGGGGCAACAGTTAAATATATATATATTTCTTTTTTTATCGTTTATAATTAATTTTATTATATCATAATTGAATGTTTCGTAATTTTATTATTATATAAGTCTATACTGGAGTCAATTGTGTAGATGTAAAAGGTAAGTTATATGTTAATATTTTTTTTCTTTCTTTATTTTTACAAAATGGCGGCTACTCGCCATCTACCGGATATTTTTCTAGTATTACTGTATTATTCCGCTAGAGGGCATTCGCCCCGGGCATCTTTCTCGCTAACCCACTTCGGCGATCCGCGCAGTTGAATTAGTTGAGCCACTTCGTTCGCCGGATTGATAGCTGGTGATTGAGTCTAAACCAAAGCGTTGCACCTTAACCAATTGCACCGAAACCAATGGTAGGTTTTCTAAAATATAAAATACTATATTTTATAAATTTAATTAGGCGCAATTTTTTAATTGTTCCGTATGTATCGTACTGTACATATATATTTTTTTAAACACGCGCGTTTTGTATTAGTTTTTAAATGCAAGATGTACAATTTATAGGAGAAAAATTGATTTATTTTTGAGTTTTTGTTCTAAGGAATGTAATTTTATTTAAAATAAACAAACATGTAAAGTATACGCGATTGTCTCGTCTTGTCATGTTTATTTTTCTCGTTTATGAGTTTTGCGTTTTGCGGCTGCTGTTATTAACAGTTGTATGTGTAGAAGGTAAACCTACTGTATATTAATTTATAAAGTTTCCTCTCTACCATTTTGTAGTCGGAGGATACGTACTGTACATGGCCTTGAAAATACACGTGGTCAATGGGATGGCGTAAGACACACCTTCCATGGACAGTGACTGTGTTGTCCTTGAAATAAACGGTCCACTGTACTGTACAACTGAAACGTCGTTAATAATCTCTGTGTGGTCTTTTATAGCCCTATTTGATATATGCCATAATAAAATTTGAATTTCCGATTAATATCTCCAACAGAATTTTTTCTTTCTTTTATTATTAAAATGCCGATGCTCTCGTTGAAATTTAAAATATTCTCGAATTTATATTCGTGAATATTTTAAACGATTATCGGAAATGTTTGCGAGATAAGTAGGATATGGCGTCGAAATATAATTGAGTTTAAAGGTCCACGAGGCCTCTGATTGAACTGTACTCCACCTGTTGTAGGTGGTTCACAGTTAAAGTGTAACCATAAAGTACGAATCGTTAACCATCTGTTGGAGATGATTCACTGGTTATCTGAGTTTGTTAAGTTGTCGCTTTGTTTATACAAGCTAATCCAAATAAAATGTTTAATTTTCTGTAAATAAAACATTGGATTCGTTGTAGAAAAAGAGACTGTCCTTATTTTCATACTCGACATTCGTTCTTAACCTCTTTTAGTGTTTAAAAATGGCAAATTTTACAAACATTCCTACTTCTTTTTTTTTTTTCTATTAAATATAAGCAGCACAAAAGGAAAAGTTGCCATAAAAATATAGCCTATAATTATGTTTATTATTATTATTTTTTCTTGCGTAGAAGAATTTATAAAGTAGATGAAGAGATATTTATTTAATAGGATTAAAGTGCATTCTATATATCGGCCAATTTATGTTCATACGACCTTCAAAAAGTGCATAGAAAGCTTACATTTGTAAGAATTCATTTTTAAACATTTAAGTCCTTTGCTAATGTTTCTATATTTATCCGTAGACTACTTTTGAATGGGTTACTAAAATTAAAAATTAAATATCATAATATTATTATATTATATGCGATGTTATATCTACAGCGATTGTATATTGTTATGGCATCTTCAAAGATCGAAGTGGAGCGATAATAATCATTAAAGCTCTACTTATAATTAGAGAGAGAAAAAAATTAGTGTATAAAGTAACTTTAAAAGTTTAGGAAGGCAAAAAATATTTTAAAATATTTGAGAGTTTTTGGCTGACCCTTAAAATATTTAAGGGGCAGCCAAAAACTTAGTATATAATTTAAGGGTGATGTGGAAAACTTTAAAAATTCAAAATCTATTTTTAGTAACAGAAATATTGCTTAATATATTTAATTTGGATTAAGTTACTTTCATAAATATAATTATAAAATTAATTTATTTTAATAAAATAAATTAACATTTAAAGTAAAAAAAACATGGCTCGATTCAATTAGTTTTCACGTTGCAAAAACTAATTATGTAATAACATTGACAAGGTATATTTGGTGAATTTAATGATTTGCTAATTTGTTATTTGTGTTTTACTTTTTTTAAAGTAAAATATTTATTTATTGGTACGAAATGACAATTTGGATAGAAAGATGGCTTGTTGCTCTTAAGTGATGCCATCTGTCAGATTTTCCTTCTGCACCTTACGTCATGTGTCGTCATTTCCGGTGTCAACACCCCTTAAAATATAGCGTCTGGTTTCTTCATCGCGGGGGTTGATTTAAGAACTTTCAAAAATCAATTCGAATCCCTGCGAGATGCGAGTTTTATTATAATTTTATGTGATTTAATTTCGTCGAGCATAGATTAAGAAAAAAAAAAAACACAACACACACGATGCTCTTTTATTATAGCTCCGTTATTATGTAGTGAAAGTAAGGAGATGAAAGAGATAATAGTGAATTAAAGTTTTATGCCCGCTACTAACAGAATAAAATTATTTCGTGTTGAATTTTTACAGAGATAAATGTGAGTAATAACGAAGTAGATTGCTACATGAATTTTTTTCTTCTGGTAAGAAAGTCCCCCAGAGTCTATTTTGGCAGAGATTCAAGACGAAAATAGAACTTCTTAATACAAAGACACGACTTTTATCATTTTGTAGTAAAACAAGCCAATTGGATATATTTACTACCGCATATAATTTTTCACCCATAGAGACTCTTTGTTAACCTAATGCTTTTTTTTATATTATTATTTTTTCTTTGTTCTGGTAATTAAGACGATTGTTTAGTCTGGTTTATGCCTTTGTGATATTTGTTAAAAGAATGATTGAACGTATGAAAACTAAATAATAACTTTCTAAAAGCAGATATATTTTTATTTACAATCTCGAAGAACAACCTCAATCAGAAATTTAGACTTAAATTCACTCAATAATTCGAAGATAAATATGAGTTTCAGTACGCGAAAGCCATTCTATTTTAGTTCTCGCCTATTGGAACTCGTATTATATGACTGTAAATTATCGAAAATTGAGTGAATTTAAGTAGATCCAACGAGTTCCATAAGAGCAAAAAGGGCAATTGCCTGTGGCTCTCATCAACGGGGGTCCCCAAAATTCCCCGAAGAAAAATATCCGAAGTCAACACTGCGTGTACAGTGTTGACTTCGGATATTTTTCGGGCCCCCTAATTCAAATTCGCTCGGCCCCCACGCGCCACCGAGTCGAAAGCCATTATATTTAGGTATTTATTATGAAAAATACAGCATAATTATGAATGAAAAGTGTTCTTTTTTCTTATTTATTTAAAGATAATTATGCAGTAACCGTCTAATTTATTATTATTTTTCCTTATAAATCAATGTAAGTATAGTGTTTATTGCAAGCATAGGATTTCAATTTCCGACAAAGGCGACATAGTTCTAGTAAGACGATACTTATTACTTCTATATTCCAGAGCGCAAAGTCTTTGCTGATATTGAAATGTTCTTTCTGTATCTGAATCGCAGGGGTTCATTGCTATTTTCATCTCTGAGTTCACAAGTCGACTATCTTCCACAGGAAAAAAAAAAAAGCAAAATTGTTTAAAGTATTTTTTTGTTTCATTAAACGGTTTTAGTGTCAACTCGGTTAAATAACCCTAGCTCTTAGAAGCATTTTTAATAAAGGATTTAAAAAATGAACCGTATAAAAACAGAATAGAAACTGTATACCAGAGGAAGGATGCTGTTTGTTCGTTTAAAACACTATACATTCATCTAATCTAAAGGTATTTCCTCATTTCAATCCCCACCCTTTTCTTTCCAAGCATCAAATAGCGGGAAGTCCGGAATAAATAAATAAAAATAACACCGAATATTTACAAATCCAGCGTAAAGAACATGATAAAAATTTTTTTTACTAAAATTTTAATAATTTGCATATTTAAATTTTCAGTGTCGCTCGTTTCCTTGTTCCAAAATTTGTAAAGGAAAAATAGAAAAAAAAGCTATTATTTTACTCGTTAATTACCTCATTACTTAATTAATTAATGCACGATCAATGAGTTATTAAATAGGACGTTGTTAAGGTCTATTAATTATCTCGTTTATTTAATAATCGTCATTTGTTAATGAATGTCAAGATCAATTTAAATAAGACGTTTCTTTTAAAATTTTGGGGAAAAAATTAAAGTTTTTTTAAAATTTTATTTTAATTATAGCTCACGTAATAAGACAACGATTTACTTAAACACTATCCGCTCCCGATACATGCACATGAAGTAATTTCTTCGAGTGAGCACAGAATTGCATTCTAAGTGCATCAGTTCCGAAAATATATTTGCCTTTCCCGTGTAGAGTTCAATCTCCCTAGTTTCCGGCGTGTCCACATGCAGATTATATCGCTCCAACATATAATTAGAAGAATAGAAAGACTCTTGTTGAACTCGCTGACATATTTTGATCCATTAACCACATAATTAAGAGGTTAAATGCTTTTTTTCTGTTTAAACTAACCTTCTTACACGTTGATAAATTGCAAGTTCAAACATTATTTTTAATTACGGCGATTTGTAAAATAAATAAATATGTGCCGTGAAAACTGCTTTTTTGTTTAATTAAAATGTATTGTAGTAATGTTATTTTAGTGTAAATATTTATATAAAATGTAGAAATCAACAGTTAGGCATGCAGGGAGTCATTTGGCCTGAAGGTATATTTGATTCTCATAAAACTTTTTGACCTTATTTTGACAATACGATTACAAAAGAACTGTCCGATTTAATTATTTTAAATAATATGGTTACAGAGTACTCAATCATTTCTAAATACTTTCTTAAGTTGGATTCAACTTCTTCCATAATTACTGATCGTAACCTATAGAGAAACAAAGTCAAGCATGTCGTGGGTTAAATACGCAATAAAAACTAATTAAAATTATATTATTCATCAAGTGTTTAGTTATTAAATTGTTTCCTGAAGTCTTACGAAGGTTTAGGAATGTAAAATAATCCGTAGATCTGCTGTAAAGTAAATATATATCATATAAAATAAAGTCAAGCGTATAAGAATACGACCTCTCAATCAAAAGTAATAATATCTGAACAATTTTGATATATATCATCCGGAATAAAAGACTTTCGACCAATTTTATAAAATATAAGTTTGAATAATTCTTATATGCAACGTATATTATGTTTTTGGTAATGTTATTAAGGTCTAGCTTAAGTAGATTTCGACATCAACGTCCTATAAAAATGTTGACCTGTCTAGTTGACATTATAAATTATTACATAACCGTATTTAAAAGTAAACAAGCAAATTAACTTAAACTACCTTTAATATACACATAAAAAAGACAGATTTAAAGAAACTTTAGACCGTCTTTAAATAATTTAAAGCTTTCTTCTACCTTTAAAGATATAATTTAGAGCTACCTTACTTTATACATAAAGAAAAAGAGAATTTTAAAGAAACTTTAAAGCTTCTTTGTTTTAAAACAGTCTCAAACAGATTATATTACTTAAAAATTTAAAAGATTATATTTAAAATTAATATAACTTTAACCGGTTGTTATTTTCAGACTCGAGATATTTGATATTGATTTAATGAATAAGAAAAAGAAAAAAACTGAAGAGATCTTTCGATAGTTGAATGCTCTGCATAACTGGTATTGAGAGTGACCGGGTCGTTTCAAAGAGGTTCAGTAGGTCATCTCAATGATTCCTTTGGTTACGGATTAAATAAAATGTCAGTAACACCGAACGAATTGTTCTTTTTCCCGACATTGTTATAGGGTTTTTAAGAGACGGTGAAAGCAGTAATATGTCCGATCTTTATAACCAATTTTGTTTCATTTTCTTTTACGATTTCTTCCTCCTCGAGATTTGTTTGGACAAAATCACCATAACGGTTCATCTTCCCTCCGGTTATAAATTCAAATTCTGCAATTATTATAAAATTATAATATCGAGGAAGCGGTCGATTGCTGACCACTTTTTTGTTAAATAAAAAAAAAACAACTGTAAAGAATTTCAATTCGTTGAATACACAAACAAGCCCTTGTATCATTTATTCTGATTGGTTAATAACTGTAGTTTTGTCCTAGTTTTCTCGTTTGAATTTTATTTTTCCTGTAGCGGCAGTAATACAAATAGTTAATGATGGACGGAGGTATGTTTTATTATTCTTTTCTGCCTAATAATATTAAATATAGTATATTAACTTTTGAACAAATATTTGAAATATTTTACTATTTAACTAAGATACTCTTAACCTCTTTTTTGGTTTGGATCGTTGGCTTTAATTCAACTGTGCGGTATTTACAAACTGTTTCTTCTTCCTCGTCGTGTCGGGTTAAAGGAAAACATATAATGAAAAATCCGTATAATTTTTTTTACGAGTTTAAAATGTATTATTTCGCCTGTAAAATAATTTATAAGTAAATATTTTAATAGGATTTTTATTTTTAAAATTTTGTTTACTCCTGTCAGAATCGAAATTTGGCAATGGTGTCATTGCCAAAATGGTCGAGACTATTTACTCTTGTAAAAATCGCCTTACAGCTTGAAAATATTCTTTTAAAAGTTATAAATATTCTAGAAAGAGCTTTCTTTTTCAATCTTTAAATAAGATTTAAAGGGGCTTTAGTTAAACGTGTAGCTGTACGAAACACACGCATCCCTTGTTTCTATTACTTCCCTTAACCAACTTTTAAACTGTTCGTGGAACGCATGGCCACGTGCCGTCTGATGACGTCAGCAGTGTGTTTCTGAATTTAGAACCTTCGTAACGGAGACTTAAAAACTCTTTTTTTCATACAGATAACTTGTATCCAGATAGAATAAATATGACGTCGGCAAAATTTGTAAGTGCGAAGTTTATGTACGCATTTCGCGCCTTCTTTTCGAAGGATGCTGATTTAATTATGTTAAATAAGACTTTATATTGATTTATTATAGGAATTTGGAATGATTATATGCATTCGGTGATGCGTGTCGTATTCATTAGGGGATATAAGACAGATTTTGTATTAACAACAGCTGTCTAAATCACATGACTCGCTAGCCGACAGCCTTGAGGTTTTGATTTGTGTACTCAAGTAGCTGTTCCTTTTTGTATATATAAACTGATTTCCTGCTCCTTTTAAGAAATTAGATATTAATATTTGTTTAAAATCCTATGCACATGTTTTCTATAAATTATTATATAACTCCGCATATAAAAAGTTAACAAGACACAGATGAAATTTATTCGTATAAGTTGGCTAAATGTTAAAAGGCTAAATATAAACACGTCGAAGATTTTTGGTTTAACGTTAAAATATTAAAAAGAAAGTTATTTATAATAAACTTTAAAAAAATTATATAGAATTTGAGTCAATAGCGGTAGTTAAATTACAGTCTGTACATTGTACATATACTGAATATATATTGTATGAAGCAATAATTTTCATTGCGTAAGCTAATTTTATCCTTTTTAAAAATATCCTAATCTATAAACGATATAACAACAACCTATATATTTTTTTTTCTCGTTCCTAAAATATAGTTTAATTTATACCATTTGAAGGATTTATAATAACAATAATGATTATCATTTTGGTATATTTATATAAGCGGTACGAAGAAAACACTTATTGTGTAAATTAAGATACAAATTAGTATTTACATCCTTGGTAAATCACGTGATTTACCCCTGACCTGATAAACTGCTTCACCATTCTCATGTCTTCCGACAGCCTAAGGCAAAATTTACTCCCATAAAAAGATATCGGTCAGTGATGCAAACATCTTATAATAGTGTTAAAAGATTCTGGCCTAAATCCTTTTTTTTTTTTCTGTTTAAATTACACGCTTCGAAGAGTCTGGACATTGACATTTGAATACGTAAGAGTGCTTTGGTACGCGGTGATCTTACTTCGTCGCGGTTTCATTGCGGTATTTTTATTTATTTATCAAATAACTGTCTAAGAAATAAATAAAAAAAAATTTACTGTCCGGTAACTATTCTAGGGTTTCATATATATTTTATAAAATTGCGAAATCTCATTGAACCGTTATATTTTATCGAAATATTTTAACAATTTCATTATTCGACCTCATACATCACATTCTTTAGAGCGTATCTCTTCTCCTGTCGGTGTTTTTCGGCGACAGTCGCTTGTCATGCACCGACGAGTGCGACCCCAAACAGGAAGAAACTGTATTATATCGAGCAAACGCGTGCAGATACGTGTTGCCTTGGTTACGGATCAGACGTGCTATTGATGAGTTCAACCACGTGACTAGATCCATGCTCTCCTTTTTTTTTCTTTTATAAGTAAGTAAAGAATTG
This sequence comes from Centruroides sculpturatus, assembly GCF_000671375.1. Lineage (NCBI taxonomy): Eukaryota > Metazoa > Arthropoda > Arachnida > Scorpiones > Buthidae > Centruroides > Centruroides sculpturatus. Next base: position 330,919 of record NW_019385055.1, on the reverse strand, counting down.
AATTGAATTGACGTTTTACATTAGCGATAACAGTATCGTTATGGGTGATATTGTAAAATAATTTAACTCAATTTCTTGTATTCACTTTTTAAATTGGTTTAACGTTCGATAGAGTGTAATTTAAATGGATCCTTCGGTCATTTATTTCTTAACTCAGCAGATGTTTACCAACTCTTAAATTTATCTCCCGAAGTCATTGATTGATGTTACCAATTCTCACAACTTCAGAGAACAAGCAGAGTCTGTCGAAAGGTCATTTTTTAAAGGTTAAAAGAGCGTTTTCAATAGCATTTTAATGAATGCTTGAACTTGATAAATGAGATGATGATCGCAATACATAAACATAGTTACCAACACAAGGAAGTTATATGATAGGTCACAATTCATCATTATGTCTTAATAAACGAATTAAATATTAATTTTCTTAGTCATTTAAGTTATTGAAGTAGAGGTTAAGGCTATACAAAGTAAGACTCATACGAGTGATGTCACTTGCCATGAATGATCATTAAATTTTAATGCCTCTTCTATCCATTAAATTGATATTTCATCGTTTATTATAACATATAAGTATTAAACTTCCTTCCTGAATTCTTTAATATAGTTTAATCCCATTGGGTCAAAGTTTCTGGAGATTTTTATCACCAGAGACTCCAAGGACTCCCTGTGGAGTCGCGAAACCGGGCCTCAAATAAATTTAACAGATATAAATGTCACCCCAACACAAAAATTATAACTCTGTCATTGTCATCCGGTACAAATGATGGTCTTAATTAGTTGTTGATAGTTAAAGAAGAATGGTTAAATATTTAGATAATTGTAAAATATTCATGGATAATATCCCTTCAGAGCGTATACTAGTTTCAATTTTCAGTTTTCCTTCTCAACCCTCATATTCTATTTGTAGATTTTTCTGTATCACATCAACGACAGTCGTGAACTTTCAATATAGGACGTACTGTACACCCGAGGGTCCTATATTGGGAAACGAAATCCGATATTTCAAGTCCTTCTCTCTCTATCTGATTTACTGGTAAACACAATTTACTTGTTTTATTCAACAAAATGAAAATGATCGTAAATTTTACACGAAAAGTTTATAAAACTGAGGGAGGAAGCACATTTTACTCTAAGGTTCGTTAAGCGTAATTTTCTGGATTAAAATACATTCAAAATTCATTTTAATTTCTTTGATAAAGTGAACAAGAAGTCGTCCATCTGTGTTGAAGGTCTTTAAATATTATAAACAATCATTTTTTTAGATAAATTATTTACGTTTTATGAAGTGCGAAGGTTCGAAGTGCTTGTAAATTTTTTCTGTTTTTTAATTAAGACCTTGGCGTTGTCAAGTTATAAAATTACTTCCGGTGTAGGCCTAAATAACGCGACCCCCGAAAAATTTAGGAAAAATTTTATTTGTAACGGAAATAATTTTAAAAATATTTAGCAAAAATAAATTAAAAATCATTGACGAAAATGAAGGAGATCCATTAATCATTTTGACAAGTTTTTATATTAAAAAAAACTTGTCAAAATGACCCAGCTGAAAGGCATATTTATCTTGTTTTTTTAAAATATTATAAAAATTTAACCAGTATAATTCTTATAACAAATATTTCTAAACTGCATCTAATTAAATTATATGTGTTAAATTATGTGAAATAGCAACAGGCAAGTTATAATTTCTCTGTTGAGTTGACAGTTAGGCTTACATCTGCCAAACGAATTTGAGGCCCGTCTACAAGAATCTGGAGGGGGTCCTTGGAGTCTTGAAGATAAAATCTGCAAAAAAATACTTTTTTTCAATAGAATTACATCATCACAATTTTCAAAATGGTAAAGTTAATTATGCTGAAATCTATGAATTTATTATGAAATCTTCTTCATTATTGTTTCGTTGAATACAATAAAATACTACTTAAGTTATTTTTAATTTTTAATTAGGTCTTTGTATTCTTCGTTGCGGAAGAATGCGATTAAAAATCAAAGTTTTGATATATAAATTCTGGAATGTAGGTCTGTAATATTATCAAAATGTGAATCGAATATTATTAAACTATTCGAATTATTTGGTTATTTTGATCGTAGAATTCATTCTCCTGGTTAATATAGAATATTTAATGTACAGAAAACGTCTCGAAATTATTATATAGAATTAAATTTCTAGAATAACTTTATCCATTTCATTTTTTGATGATGATGAAGTCTATTAAATGACAAGGCTTTCAGATATAAATATGGCTTATTTATGTATATAGATGTGAATTTTTAATGTAAAAACGTACATATTATCTTAATGAAATAATAATAATATTGAATTAATATGTCTAATTTTTCAATTTTCAGGTGTATTAATTCTAGAATTCTACTAGTTGATAGCGTATGATGGAAAGAAATGAGTTCCATGATTCAAGACTGTCTCATCAGAAGAAGGCAGAAGCTAAAAAGAAATCTCGTAGTTTACCATCCCAAAATAAAACTAAAGGTATTAAAATGGATCATTCAGCAATATTTGCTGCATATAAGAGGGAAGAACAAAAACTAGGAGATTTTTCGCTAAGTTCGGATACCTCTTGTTCTTCATTGGAATTTCTGAAACCGAATGAAATCGACTCAAAGAAATTAGGTAATGATTCTTCTAGCAGCACAGAGAAAAGAAATCATTCACTGGATAGCCTTACTAGAAAAGAACGGATGGAAGCTTTAAAAGCCAGAGTGGAAGCGGAAAGATTGAAGTATGGTGAAAGTTCCTCAGATGATGAAAAAGATCAGGTTAAAAGACTTTCCAGATATCACAGCGATGAAGCAATTCATCGCACGTCTCGAGATCCGAATAGATCACGTCCAGGTCGGACGGAAAGATATCTAAAAAGAAGATCTCAAGATGAGTCTTCGTTAAAAAACTTTAATAAAGGTAAACCTCCTGCTGGACGGTCGGGAAAATCTGGTCAAGAATCTCATTCACCAGTTCCTATTAAAACTAAGTCCATACCTCAAGAAATTCCTGTAACGCATATTTCCAATGCAATTATGACGCCTCTTAATGTAACAACGGTAATTACTCGAAATGATTCAAATCCCAGTCAGCCTTCGCCCAACGATTCGGGTGTTAGCACTCAATCAGTTGCATCAAGTCCTAGTATTGGTCGAGCTCCAAGTCCTTCGAAACGATGGCAAGAGACAAGATTATGTGCTAAAATCGAGCCAGGATCGAAAATGCGATTTCGAAATTTCAGTTCCAGTGATAGATCACGATCGTCGTCTGATGTTAGAAGTGAAAAGTGTGCATTTTCTTCAGTTTCAACATCACCAGTTCCCAGAATTTATCCAGAGTTTATACATCGATGTAGAAGACTATCAACTGGTGATGCGGAAAACTGTACCGGTAATGGAAGAGCTATGGCAATTCTTAGACCGAAATTTCCAGATTGTTGCTGTCACGCTGAACGAATGTGTTGCTCTGTTCCTTTTCGATTTGTTCCACACTGTGCAAATTCATATACCAACTGCAATAGGAAACCTATTCTTTATAGTTACACTGATCAAGCACCAAAATATTCTGTCAATTCTTCGAGTCATGTGAAGAAAATGGTTTCGAAAATTCAAAAGAATAATGAAGAAAAAGCAAAATCAAATCACACAATAGGTGAATACGTATCAAAGCCAATGGAATCTAATGCATCTCAGCCATGTGAAACTAAAATACCATCGTGTCCTATTCATTTTACTAAATCACGAGCACTTCATACACTTCCTAACAGAATGAATAATGTTGACTATCAGTCTGCTATTCCTCGACTTTGCGCATCTGGTCATAAGCAAAAGTCTCCACCTTCTCCAAATTGCAGACCACTTTCAATGGTGATAGACACTTTAGACTATTTAACTAATCCCAAAAATTATACTAATGTCTCCCCAGAAACACAAACACAAAACGCAGATAAACCAATTCCTCCAGTCCCTCCTATCAGAAAATATCACTGGAACTCTACTATGAATCTGAATGCGAGATCGAAACTTGAAGATATTATGAAGAAAACAAGAAGCAGTTTGACTAGTCCAGAAAGTGATTACAAACCTGAATCGAATGAAAACGTAATAAGCAAAAGTCCTCATCTCTCTAAAACGATTAATAAAGGTTCAGAAAATTTGGATCAAGCTCTTAAAGAGTTAGAGGAAATTTATAAAAGTTTACAACTGAATGATGATGATCTTGCTGATAGAGCGGAGCGTCGTGATCTTCCAACAAAACATCAAGAGGGATATTCCTCTGTTCAAACGCGCAATTCTTCTTCTCGCGATGATGCACGATGCGTTGATGAAAATCTTCAGAAGAGGCCAATTTCTAGAAGTTACGATTGTCTGCTAGTATGCAATAGACCGGTCCAAATGCGTGCTCCTCCTCTGAGAAGGGCCGGAATAGCAGACAAAGTGACTGATGATTTTGCATATCGAAGATTTCAAAGAGCTGTTTCTCAGAATAAACAGCCAAAATCCGAAAATGCTCAAAGTTATCTTTTATGTTCCTCGGTTTTCACCCCTTCTTTAAGCGTTAACGAATACTTCAAAGATCTGACAGCTAAATCTCAACCGGATGTCGAAAAAGATGATCTTTCATATCGAAATTACACTCAGTCAACTGGTGCTAAAGTACAGAATAGTCAACCACCTTTTGGTATACCTTTGGGACCCGTGGTTAAGTCTTCCTCAACTAGCTACTTACAAGCCAGTCCAAAAGAAGATACTAGGCCTATTTATCGTCACCAAGAAACCCCAGACGTGGTAAGAGACGATATGGCCTACAGGAATTTACGCAAAGATATTTCAAAGATGTTCACTCGACAGAACAAAAAATATCGCGCCGTTCGTTCTCTCTCAGCTAACATATCTCAATTAGTCAATCAGCACCAAGCTCTGGAAACAGCGAAAGATCTCAGCAAAGCTCAAAGTATGAACGACATCATAACAGCTCTAGAAAAACAATCTAGTGAATGGAAAAATCTCAGCCGTTTAGTATCTCCGGAGCAAGTAAAATCTCCAGAATCTAGCAGTACAGACGACAGTACACCGCGTTGTTTCAACAATGTCGTTTCTGGAACATCCGACGGATTCACTTTATCAGAATCATCTACGGAATGTAGAAGTCCCAAAAAAGAATTTAGAGAAAAACGAACGCAACCCGAAGGTTCCGAAAATTCTAAAAATGTCGTTGATCGCGAACCGCTCTTTAAAAATAAATCAGTTTTAGTGGATTGTTGTCGCCTTGTATCTGCTGCTCGCGATGCTCGTAAACATAAATCGCTATCTGTATATCAACCCTCCGTATCTTCACCACCTCCGCTCAGATACCAAGATGTATGGTCGGATACCGATGTCAAGATGAAACGTCGAACTATTGCTCTCGATGAAAATCAATTGGATGCCCTCCTCACGTCTCTATCGAGGGATACAAAATCTAAACCCGCAGAGGAATTACCACTGACCAACAATTCCAATTACGTGGACGTACGTATAACTGCGTAGTCAAAAAAACTTTCATTAACCAATTCATGTGCCAGTTTGTAAAAATAGTAATTTTTTAGATATTTTTTTTCTTATTACCTCAGTCGCTGATGAATACAATCAAGAAATGCGATTAGAAAAATCGCCGAAACCAAAGAATATTTTAACAAAAAAATTTTAATTATAATGTTATAAAATCAAAATCGCTCAATGTTTAGTTTATTCTCTAGAGATAATTTGTATTTTGTTCATTTAAAATATTAAACAAATTTCATTTTTTGTGGCTTTTACTTATTATTATTATTATTATTAAAGAAATAATACATTAGTTAATAAATGCGAGATAGAATAAGTTTCGGAAAGGATTGTATTCGGTTATATGAAACTGTCTTTCATGTTTCATTTATTTATAGAATTCAGAAAGTATATACATGAAACTTCCATTTACAGTATTCAGTTAAAAGATATGTTTCGGGAACATTTTCCTCGAACAAAATATTATTTATCCAAACTATTACATAAAATTAAAACTGATCGATATTACATTTGTACATCGCTTCCTTCTCGATTGACAAAGAAAATGAACAAAGACACAATGAAGGAACTGTCTCCTACAAGGGCGTTCAGTTTTCCATTAACAGATAACATATGCCATTAGTTTATTACTTATTATTATGTAGATACGTTAGGAAAACTTTATAAAAATAGATTAGTGTCGTGACAGTTTCATGTTTAACATTGTGTCCTCTTAGCATCCACAGGAGTGGATACTAAAAGGACACTTCATCATAACTTCGGCTAGACCCACAACATTTTTTTTTTTTTTTTAATTCGGTGGGCACTAAGAAGGCTTTTTTAGAATCGAACCCATTATGGGTTAGACCAGGCCCACAAATGAAGCACAGGGTGGTGAGGGACAGGATGGACTACTCATGAAAACTTCCTGTGTTTGTATGTTCCTTGGAACCGAGCATAAAATTGCTATTGAGAACTTATCACACAGAAACACTCCTCTTGTAGAAAAAAGTGAATTTTTATTTTCAATTTTTTTACAAAGGATATGCATTTCGGGCATTCCTGGGGTTTTTCCGACCAGTCCGGATTCGATCCAGGATCTTACACTGCTGTAGGCTGACGCCTTGATCGCTTGGGCTTATAATTTATAATCCAAAAGTAAAATGTGAAATAGCATGCAAAAATCGACGAAAGTGTCAATTAATCGTAAAATAAAGTTATACTTCATATTTACAATATAGATGATAGATACGCTTTCGTAGAAAAAACAAATTTGATATTTAATAGATGGCGCCATCTTTCGGTTAATAATAAAACAAATAGGAATGAAGAAATTTTTTATGGCTATTCCCACTTTTTAAAATGATTTTGTTCAATAGAATAGACTAATGATTCAAATTTGGTATCAGATTTATGTTGCGTAACACATGACTCATACGAAATTGTGAAACTTCTTTTGTTACTTACTTGTTACGTGATTTATTTTGACAATATATTTCCTCAGGCATTCTTTCGTGTTTTTTAAATTATAATATCTTATATGCACATTTTCCATATTTACTGATAGCATTCCTAAATAATTTTTTTAATCGACTTCTTTAAATAGTTCGCTAGTCACTAGTAAAGACTAAATGGGCAACTAATAAAGACTAAATTTTAAGCCAACCAAAGTATCGCAATGAAACGTGTTAAAGCGTAGTGTGAGTCATAATATACGCTTGTATGATTTATTTCAATTCAGTTTTAAAAATTTTTGGGGTCTTCGAGAATTAATGTTATTTTTACCGGTAGAAAATTAAAAAAAAATTTAAGACTACTTTTTATTGATTAAAAAACATTCTACGTATTTCATTTGTTAAAATACTATAATAAAGACTATATATAAAAAAGACTATAAGGCCCCGCTCTAACACCGGGCCTCTTACAAGTTCTCGACAGCCCTGCAAATGAATAGATGACCTTCATAGAGAAGATATGTAAGTCAAGAAATAGACTATAAATAGAATTCTCTTGTTAAAGTGTATTGCATAGTTTCGAACAATTGCAAAAATCTATTATTTAACTACTAATTCCGATGATTAGGAATAAAAAAAGGCAAAAGAAACCCAAATTTTATCTTTGAAAAGTTATCAAAGAATCCGATAAATCAAATAATTGTAACATTCCTTTATTCTCATTTAATCTTTTGAAGCATATATTCATCTAGATCAGTGTTTCTCAACGGGGGCGATATCGCCTCCATGTGGGCTTTTTTCCATGTTGAGGGGGCGATTAGTAACAATTTATATTTTGGGGGAGAAAACAATTTTCAAATAGTAAAACATTATATTAAGGATACTTGGATATTTTATTCGTTATATCGTACAATAATTAAACAAATAACATTATACTAGTCACTAGTCTATTCAATGCAGTACGAATTTGGCGTTAGCATTGTCCTTCGGCATCTGAATTTTGTAGTGAAGGGGGTGATACTACGTAATGGTCTTATTGAAGGGGGCAATACTACGTTGAAGGGGGCGAAGATTCGTTAGAGGTTGAGAAACAATGATCTAGATTGCTACATTCTTTCGAATTAATTTAAAATTAATTAATTATTAAAAATATATAAGTGTAATAGAATATACTCCAATAAAAGCATACAAATTTAAAAGTTAAATAATAATTAAAATACGCTAGATAAAAATGTTTCACACAATCTTTTAGAAATATGAAATACGTAATGGTTAGCCTGTAATTTTTATGAAAACCTATATTACATTTTGATGGGTAAAGATCGAGTATTGAGGAGATAGAAGAGGATCGTTTACCATATCTCGAGAGAGATCAGACTTAATTTAATTAATTTAATGAAGATTTTACTGGTTACTAGCATTTGCAATTTTTTTTGTTATGAAACTCATCTCTACCATCATATTTAAGCTTTTTCCCCCACATTTTATAATAATAATAGAAAGTTTTTAAAATAAAATATCAAAACAGATGGCACCATACGTAGTTTTATCTGTTGCTGGAAAAGTTGCATAACTCGTTGGATATTTCAAAAAGAACTCTTAAGTAGATCTGGCAATATGTAGAGTAGCAATGTCTATAACAAAACGAATCACCTATCTGCTCTTCAAAGGGAAGTGAATGCATCTCTTGGTAAAAATGCTGGCATTTAGAATACAGATTACATAGTATATATGTTACCGCTAAAGTTCGAAAATCGTTAATAATGTGTACATTACCTAGGCCTAGCAAATCTGCAGATTAACTAGGGTGATCCGTTAAAGTTGTGAAAATTGTTCCATTTCTGAAATTACCTAGATAATATGCAGAGTATCTAGGTAATCCGCACATTACCTACTAGGCACTCGGTAAAGTAAAAATAAGGTCTTTGCCACAAATAAATGTACCACAAATATGTGTGCTTCTCGCAAAAACCAATTGCTATGAAATGCAAAGTGTCACCAATGTTTAGACTGCACTAATAAGTAAGCACAATTGGATAATGTTACCTATGGTGAGTAAAATGGCGGCTCGTCTCTGATTTCAGCAAACAGAAGAAAGGAAACAGTGGGGACGCACGTTCAAACCTAACCTAACCTATTCTAATAATTTGGTTGGTAATAATTATGGTAATTTATTAGAATAGGTTAGGTTAGGCTAGAACGTGCGTCCCCACTGTTTCCTTTCTTCTGTTTGCTGAAATCAGAGACGAGCCGCCATTTTACTCACCATAGGTAACATTAATTGCACAATTATATCATGCGATCACCAGAAAAAGTATGATAACTTTATTATTTTTCGTCTCCGGTCCAAAAGTAGGGTATCGTTAAAGTCGTTTCGGTCCCCTCAGTTCAGATAGATACTCAATGTCCCGAAATTCCATAGGTGGTTATCTATATAATAATTTCCCTAATTGTATTAATATTTTAAACCGTTTGATTTTTTGTATGTTTTTTAATTGGNTAATCTTTTAACATTATACAAGAATTGTACACGTTTTTTTCTACATCCCCTTAGAGATGGGATATATGAAATCGTAATATCACCGGTTTAAAATTGAAATCCATGAGTAATATAAAATCGGAGAGCGGAATAAAAATATCAAATATTTTAACGGATTTTTTAAAACTCCTGTCAACTATACAGAAAATTATCATAAAAACATACAGGTAAATTGTTATCGGTTAAGTTATAAATCTACTCGTAATTCACGTAATCGGGCGAGGGCGGCCAAATATCTAGCGGGCAAGCGGCTAACAGCCCGGAACCGGTCCTGGATAAAATTGGATGCGGTATACGTGTAGCATCCACCCAAGGTCCTAGACTTTCACCGGCTAAACCGGGTGAAGTTGGTGCACTGTAAAGGGCATGCGCGAATCTGGCTTTTTGGCCACGAATCTGGCCACTTCGCCACTAATATTCGAATATACAATAGCAATCTTATCTTTTTTTTCACGTGTAGTATAGAAACTTGTAATAAGATACATAATGCGGTTATAATAAAATATTGTGCGATTATTTTCATATAATTAAAATTAATATGTATTTATTTTTTAGAAAATACAAGGGAAGCGGCGCATCCACCG
>NW_019385055.1:296337-318820 GCF_000671375.1 Centruroides sculpturatus | reverse complement strand
TGAGGGACGTGGGTCGACGTATCCCATCGGAACACCCCCGAAAAATTCCTGGGGATTTTCCGACCCGTCCGGAATCGATCCCGGGTACTCCAGAGCGGAATGTTATCACCTTGAACGATCGGTCATCCGGCCATAAATAGTGCAGTGACTATTAAACGAAGCGCTCGGTAAATATTGCCAATTTTCTTCCAGATTTGTTCGAATATGGCTGATAAAACCTGCAATAACGAAAAATCTGGCCATGATTGAAAAACACAAAAAAATTTTAATCTATTTTAACTAAAACTGTCACATAATATTGCCGGGTTTAAAAAATTTTCTTGAATATGAAGAATTTACACATCAAAAATAACTCAACGAAGAACTGAAGAATTTTTAAGACTTCATAGCACTAAACATTTAAAAAATTTTCAAATGCCGGGTTTTATAACTGGCTTGTGTTCTACTTTAAAAACTAAATAAAATTTAATTTTGAGTATTTTTGTTATTTTAAATTGCAAATCAGTTATGGTACTGGATGCAATAGGCCTNCTCAACGAAGAACTGAAGAATTTTTAAGACTTCATAGCACTAAACATTTAAAAAATTTTCAAATGCCGGGTTTTATAACTGGCTTGTGTTCTACTTTAAAAACTAAATAAAATTTAATTTTGAGTATTTTTGTTATTTTAAATTGCAAATCAGTTATGGTACTGGATGCAATAGGCCTATACCCGTCTTACATTTTTATTATATCTGTCTTCAGTGTGTAATTGTGCATCTTTGTTTTCAGATATTATTGTTTATTGGTTGTCGAAAAATAACATAAAATGTGTTGTACGCGGAAATAGTATCTGTGCCAAAAAATTTTCTCTCTCTGATTCTACTGACAAGAGATCCTGTGTATTACATACATACCTTCTAATATATCTATTTTTTTTTCTCATTGAAAATGAAAAATTTATGTCCAGATCCACTAAATCTAATACTCTAGATTTAAGATTGACACACATTATTACATTGTTCAGCTTGCCGTCAGCTTTTTTTTCTTCTTGATATCATCACAATATAACTGATATATCAATAGCAATATAACGTAGTACACGGTTTAGATAAATTTTTGGTTTATAGACCGTTTTTATTTCTTTATTTATCATTTAAACAACAAACTAAATGAATATTAAAATATAGAAAAATAACGCAAATTCTGTCACATAAATGAACAAATAGTTCAGATCTGTTCAACACTTCTTAAAGTCGTTTCGAGTTGTTTTATTTCGTCTTCGTGTAAACGTTCGACCAATCTCAGGAATTTGTCGAATGAATATTTCATATCAATTGTCGAAGAAATGGACGAAGGTCGAGTGTTTTCCTCAACTTCGTCTGGTTCTAATAGAGGTTGTTGCTCAGGTTCGGGTGAGAGTGTCTTATCCGGTTTCCTTTTTTTCACTTTGTCTTGTCTCTGTCCGGCAGTTCGACGTATTTTCTGATTGGATTCATTGTAGCAATGTCGTTGAATCAACATGCCACAAAAGGTGATCGTTGTTATAAAAAACAAAATCGACAGCGACAGTGTTAATGTTAAATATCGCCATTTTATTTGTTCGTCGAAGGATACGATTTCTGGATTGTTCGTAGCTGGCTCTGTAGCGACGGATTGTTGTGTCAAAATGAAATCTAATTCTTTCATCTTTTCATCCCTTAATGTTAATTTAGATTCGAGCCAACTCACCGTAGAACTTAATCGTGACATTGGTCGTTCGTACGAGGCAGTGATTACTTTGCGAAAAAGGTCATTAGAAGGTATTATCTTATCTCTCTCTGACTTGATCGAATGTCTTTGTTTCTTCATTATCTTAGGATAATTAGGATTATATTCAAATCCTGAATGAAGTGTAGATGCCTCCTTGAGCTTATACAAAAATGGATTTAAATTCACTTCCTTTGCTTGAAGATGTGATTTCTGTTTAAGTCTTTCAAGAGGAAATCTTCTATATTTGTCATTGATAGGGCGTATATTGGAAAATTGTCCATATCCGTGTGGATCCTGTTCGGTATCGATGGTAGCAAATCCATTGTTTTCGCTTCTACGATACATCGACGGATCACGTTTCGTCCATCTACGACTGGTTATAGCAATAGTCAGAATTTCTTTAAATAATAACGAAAATATTAGAATTCGATACATGGCGAAAGAAAAATCGCTGCGAAGAGAACGCATTCTAACAATGAAAACGTTTTTCATTATTTCTTTGTAATAATGTTAAGCAATACGTCATTTGTATATTTTTGTTATTGATATTTTAATAAACGCTATTTGGGGTTTTTAAAGAAATTGTATTGAAGTCCAGTGGCGTGCCGTCATTAGAAGCGATGGATTCGCCGCTTCCCTCGTATTTTCTAAAAAATAAATACATATTAATTTTAATTATATGAAAATAATCGCACAATATTTTATTATAACCGCATTATGTATCTTATTACAAATTTCTATACTACACGTGAAAAAAGATAAGATTGCTATTGTATATTCGAATATTAGTGGCGGAGTAGCGGAGTGGAAACTTTGTATTGTCAGATTCCAAAAAGCCAGATTAGCGTGTGCGCTTTACAGAGCACCAACCTCACCCGGTTTATCCGGTGGAAGCCTAGGACCTCGGGTGGCTGCTACACGTATAACGCATCCGATTCTATCCGGGACCGGTTCCGGGCTGTTAGCCGCCTGCCCGCTAGATATTTGGCCGCTCTCGCCCGATTACGTGAATCGCGAGTAGATTTATAACTTAACCCAACCGATAAGAATTTACCTGTATGTGTTTATGATAGTTTTCTGTACATGCACGTGGGCTGCCAAATCCCGAGGGTTCCCATACCGGTCAATGTCAAATGCCTGTTTATTCGCATGACTAGTATATCTCAAAAGACGCGACAGGGTTCTTGTAAATTCTAAACGTTTCTCACCATAGCTGTAAAAGTCTAAATATGTTAAATTTAATAGATTGTCCGTCGTTTGTTTTCTGACTAATTCGTTTTAGGACCAGGTGTTGTCCACGGAAATTTCCAAAATTTACAATATTTCGATTACTCTCGTTGAACTGGAAAAATGTCTGTCTTTATTACATCTAATATTTCGAAGAAATCAGTCTCACTGTACTCAGCTAGAGATTGGTTCGGTTAAGCTTTTGTTTAAGTAAAATTTCGGCTCTTTCATCAGGGTTTTGTTTATGTCCCCAATTTCCTAATCGCTTAATTATTTAACTACTTCTTGTGAGGACCCGAACAGGGGTCGACTGAGAGGTCCGAATGAAGGAAATCGATCGGAAATTTAAAGTGCTCCTTTTCAGACGCGAATGGAAAGGATTAGATGTCTCAATCGAACAATGGAATTTTTGTGTAAATTAGTTAAACAATAGAAAGGGATAAAGCCGAGAAAAAGCGACGAGAGAGGAATCACTTTCAATCGAGACGCTGACCTCTCTCGCGCCCTCCATCAGGTTTCGAATTGTTACCAGTATACATTGAGAGACCAATGGACAGGTGACTGGGGGAAAAATCTCTATAAAACCGCGTTTTCAAGGACATAAAAAGTTCTTGGTTCTTGGACGCGTAGTGTTTCTTCTCCTGGACGTTCGGGCTCCAGATCTTTGGAAAAGAAAAGAACATTTCGGAACTTGAGGAAACATCGTTCTCTGGGTGCCTCCTAGCCAGTGGCGGCCTTAGGGGGTGGCGAGCAGGGAATCGCCCGGGGCCTCGCTCTTGGAGGGGCCTCGCACAACAACCAAGTAGAAAAAGTTGATATTTAAAACTTTTTATTTTATCCTTGGCTATTAGTTATAACAATAAAATAAATTTAATTTACAGTACAGTATATATTAATATTAATAAGTGCCTATTATTTCAATTCACATACTTTGTACAAAAAACAAGGCCTCGCAAAGATCTGTCGCCCAGGGCCTCGCAAAGATCTGCCGCCCAGAGCCTCGCAATGGATAAGGCCGCCGCTGCTCCTAGCGATCTATAGATTCGTCAGTTCGTCCACGAGAAGCCGCCGAAAGCCGTGATAAACGCCCCGGGCCTACGGAGTATTTCACCGTCAGTGTCCATCCACAAGTAAGGAAGACAGAACTTTTCGAACTTTATCCGCGCGTTTTGTGGTGATATCTCGTCAATCGATGAAATTGTAAGGAAATTTCTGTTTATTAAACGGTTTACGATGGAAACCTGTCACAGTGAATCCTAACACTCCCACACGACGGAGTTGACCGCTCGGCTGTCGGAAAATTCCTCACCCCAATCGGCTAACCTCACATTCTTAAGTAGAAATAAGTCGAAACCAGTTACTTTGTACTCAAATATTTGTAGCCTTGGGAAAAAGTGAAGAGAAATTTCTATGACAAACGGATACATAAATCGTAAATGTAAGGAAAATAAATTCTAGAGCTTTTTCTGTACCTNCGGATAGTAATATAGAGTATAAATGAAATATATTAGCGTATTAGTGTACAAATAAAGCTTTTTAGCTTGCCGACCGCCATAGTTCGAATGCTATCGTCCCACGTGATCTTTATGACGACATTGCTAAACCGTCTTCCTATTGGTCTAATTTTTACCGTGCCGCTTTCCGTCGCGGCAAAAGTTGAAAATTTTCAACTTCGTATTCCGTCACGTCGACGGCAAAAGTGACGTCATTTTGCCGTTCCGTCGACCGTTTCCGTCGTCCGTTGCCGCTTGTGGGTACCAGGCTTAATTCGTTTTACAACCAGCGGTTGTCCATGGAAATTTCCAAAATTTACAACTTTTCGGTCACTCTCGTTGAACTGGAAACATTTCTGTCTTTATTACATCTAATATTTCGAAGAAATCAGTCCCCACTGTACTCGGCTGTAGATTGGTTCGGTTAAGCTTTTGTTTAAGTAAAATTTCGGCTCTTTCATCAGGGTTTTGTTTATGTCCCCGATTCCCTAATCGCTTAATTATTTAACTACTTCTTGTGAGGACCCGAACAGGGGTCGACTGAGAGGTCCGAATGAAGGGAATCGATCGGAAATTTAAAGTGCTCCTTTTCAGACGCGAATGGAAAGGATTAGATGTCTCAATCGAACAATGGAAATTTTTGTGTAAATTAGTTAAACAATAGAAAGGAATAAAGTCGAGAAAAAGCGACGAGAGAGGAATCACTTTCAATCGAGACGTTGACCTCTCCCGCGTCCTCCATCAGGTTTCGAATTGTCACCAAGTGACAGTGAGAGACCAATGGAGAGGTGACTGGGGGGAGGAGAAACTCTATAAAACCGCGTTTTCAAGGACATAAAAAGTTTTTGGTTCTTGGATGCGTAGTGTTTCTTCTCCTGGACGTTCGGGCTCCAGATCTTTGGAAAAGAAAAGAACATTTCGAAACTTGAGGAAACATCGTTCTCTGGGTGTCTCCTAGCGATCTACAGATTCGTCAGTTCGTCCACGAGAAGCCGCCGAAAACCGTGATAAACGGCCCGGGGACTACGGAGTATTTCACCGTCAGTGTCCATCCACAAGTAAGGAAGACAGAACTTTTCGAACTTTATCTGCTCGTTTTGTGGTGATATCTCGTCAATCGAGGAAATTGTAAGGAAATTTCTATGTTTATTAAACGGTTTACGATGGAAACCTGTCTCAGTGAATCCTAACACTCCCACACGACGGAGTTGACCGCTCGGCTGTCGGAAAACTCCTCACCCCAATAGGCTAACCTTACATTCTTAAGTAGAAATAAGTCGAAACCAGTTACTTTGTACTCGAATATTTGTAGTCTTGGGAAAAAAGTGAAAATAAATTTCTATGACAAACGGATATATAAATCGTAAATTTAAGGGAAATAAATTCCAGAGCTTTTTCTGTACCTCGTGCATCTCTCTCATTCATTAAATTTAGTTGTAAATGATGCTGTCAAAGTAACGGTTAATTTTTTAACATTATACAAGAATTGTACACTTTTTTTCTACATCCCCTTAAATATGGGATATACGAAATCGTAATATCACCGGTTTAACATTGAAATCCGTGAGTAATATAAAATTGGAGAGCGGAATAAAAATATCAAATATTTTAATGGATTTTTTAAAACTCCTGTCAACTATACAGAACTATCGTAAAAACATACCAGTAAATTCTTATCGGTTGGGTTAAATTATAAATCTACTCGCGATTCACGTAATCGGGCGAGGGCGGCCAAATATCTAGCAGGCAGGCGGCTAACAGCCCAGAACCAGTTCTGGATAGAAGTGGATGCGGTATACGTGTAGCATCCACCCGAGGTCCTAGGCTTCCACCGGCTAAACCGGGTGAGGTTGGTGCTCTGTAAAGCGCGTGCGCGAATCTGGCTTTTTGGATGCTGACGATACGGCGCTTCCACTCCGCCGCTAATATTCGAATATACAATAGCAATCTTATTTTTTTTTCACGTGTAGTATAGAAATTTGTAATAAGATACATAATGCGGTTATAATAAAATAGTGTGCGATTATTTTCGTATAATTAAAATTAATATGTATTTATTTTTTAGAAAATTCAAGGAAAGCGGCGCATCCATCGCTTCCAATGACGGCACGCCACTGCTAAATACTACAGATTTCCATTCTTCCCTCCACGACATGTGTTCTTTCGCCCAAACTATTCATGTTGACATTTAATCCTTAAACTTTGGTTTAGATATGTTTTTTTAAACACATGGGTGATCTTCAACGCAACACATGGGTGATCTTCCCAGGGGGAGATGCCTCTCCGGTGGACTTTCTACGGGAAACTGGCCCCAAGTATAGGTAGAAACGTGAAAAAAACTTGAAAAACTCCACGTGACCAGCGTTGGCCAGGCGCGAACCCACACCAACTACCATTGTTCAATGATTTTATCTACTCGGGCCTGATGGGTTCGTAAACTTTGGCCTTGAAACAACAGTTGAGCTTTTCTTTTAACATATTCTACACTACTGCCTACCATTTCCAAACAGTATTTAGGGATATCTTTCTGTAGATGCAACCTGCCTTACTTAAGTATTGCCGGATGCAATTTTCCTCAGAATTATTCTCTTGTTTGCTGGTAAGCTTCTAAGGCTTGCTAGATGAATTTCATATGCCGTAATTTTTTCTTAAATTTAAGTAATTGTAAATAATTTTCTTGATCTATTCAGTTTCTTACAATTTCAATCATAGAGAAACCTGGTTCAACAAACGCTGTGTTTTTTCTTTTCTTATTTTTATTGAAGGTTAATAAAATATGCCGAATAAATGGAAAAAGTCGTCTGCGGTTTGAAAATCTAGTGAGCATGAGCAAATAATATTACTTGACATCAGTTACTACAGTTAAATAACTTTAAAACTTCTACTTTCATAAAGTGTTTATTGTTGTGTTTCTAAATTTAAATACCATTTGGTAGGATGGTTGAGCTGTTTAAGGTGGCTATTTGTAGCACTGCAGAACCAGGTTTCAAATTTGGACGGGATAAAAAACCTAAGAATTTTTCATGGATTAGTCCAGGTCCTCTTAGTGCTCACAACGCGAAATGAGTTTTAAAAAAATCCACTAGGTCAAAAAAAAAGTTTTTTAAAATATTGGTTGCCATTGAACTTCTAATGCAAAGAAATATTGCCTTATTTCTGTACGAAATACAACTCACAGAAAAGCATATCAGTTATATCGCTCATTTTATTTAAGCGATTTAATGAAGGACAACTGCGTTATTATAAGAATATTATTACTGATGCAATTACTGTACTACAATAATTGATAATTCATGTGGACTTGAATCAAATTGGATCTCAGATTCTTCGTGTGCTACATTATGGTAGCATGTTATCTGTTGTAAAAAACTGTACAAAATTGAACTATATTTTTTTTAAAACAATTTCAATCAAGCAAAGTAAATAAAGAGAATAACACGTGTCTTTCGGTCCAGATAGGAATTTTATATACAGTACAGCAAATCGAGATCTCCATCTCTAAGTTTTGCCATATTTGGTCGGGTGTAATGTTTTCTTGCCCTTGAATATCATACTTCTGATAACAATCGAGTCATGTCGTTCATCTGACTCCGTAGGCGAGAAAGTTTTGAATTGAAATTAGGTGATATTCATTATATACAATGTTCCGAACCAGACCGAAAGTTCGTATATAATTAATTGGGTCTAAAACCCCTAAGCTTTCCATATCTGATCTCGATTTTCATCTATTTAACTCCATTCTCGAGATTAATTAACTAAGGATAGACATGCAGAACGGACAGACGGACACATGGAAATGTACTGTACAGTATACGTCTGGACTTTCAAAATTGCAGCCCAATTTAAACGGAATGTATTAAATATTTTGGATAATATACAAATATATATTCTGTATAATTCTTTAAATAATATACATTTAATTAACCATGA
This sequence comes from Centruroides sculpturatus, assembly GCF_000671375.1. NCBI lineage: Eukaryota > Metazoa > Arthropoda > Arachnida > Scorpiones > Buthidae > Centruroides > Centruroides sculpturatus. The sequence continues at coordinate 310,438 of NW_019385055.1, read as the reverse complement.
AAATGAGCTTTTTAAATATAGGTATGAATTATATTTTTCAATTCAGTTTCCACTTTTTCATTAAATTTCAATTATTATTTCTAATTATTTATATTATTTCAATAAATTTGCCAATTGTTAATTGAGTAAATATCAACTTATTTTTAAAAATTACAGTTGAAAATTATAATATAAATGCTTGTCCGATGCGAATTTTGATAATTTGAAATAAATAAATAATAAATTTATCATCTGATTTTTACTCTCCCGGTTCTGTTATGTATAACATAGGGAAAGTATGGCAACCCCCCAAGATTTTTACATTTTTAGACTCGGGACACATTGAAATGTCGAAAAATGCAAAAAATCCGGTTTTTCTTTTTTGTATGTATGGATGTGACTGTTTTTATGTGGGAGCACGAGTTTGTTTATCCACTTTTAAGCTTAATAATTCTTGTGTCTTTCGTCGAAAATTTCTGAAATTTTACAAGGCGATTTGTATATTAGGGAGTTAAGAAGAGTGATGATATTAATTAAATTTTGGTCGTTAAACGTCAAGGGGATGGAGAGATAAAAGGGCGTCGTGTGTTATATCTCAAGTAAAATTGGACTTAATAACGATTTTGCACGTTATTAGCATTTACAAATTTTTTTATAAAACCCATCACTGAGCTCAAAATTAAGATTATGCAATTTTATAATAATTAAAAATATAAAAAGTTTTAAAATAAAATAACATAACAGATGGCGCACCAAATGCTGCCGAGAAAGTTAAGCAACTTGTTACCGGATTTTTATTTACAGAAATCATTAAAAATTCTGTATTTTTTCCCCTCTGATTTCTTTATTATTACATATAAATAATAATTATATAAAATGAAAATTGAAAATCTAAATTTTATAAATGAAATTTTTTCCGCAGAAGGCGCCATTGTTCTGTTAAATCAAGCGCCAAAATTTATTTCCCGGGAGAAAATGTTGGAAGTCGACTCTGTATTAATATTATAAATACAGTAACGTTATAGTCGAAAAGGAATCTTGCAGAAGCGGTTTAAACAAAACAGTAAATATAGAATGAAAAACCACGTTTTAATTAATTGATGTTTGTTTCATTTTAAAGAATAAAGGTTAGAACCTTAGAAGTTACTTTTAGATAACTTGTGTATACACGTGTACACAAATAAAGGTAAAATTGCAGTTCTGAATATGAACATTAGTACAGAAAATACATTAAATTTTACAGGCAAAGACAAAGCAATGTAAAGTCCTATTTTATGTTTTGTACTTAATATATAATTAACTCAAAAAATATGCAGGTTTATAACTAACAATTTCAGATCTACATTATTAATAAGTACTGTATTTCCTTGGTTCTAAAACATTTTTATTTGTCTAGAATAGAAATATGTCTTGCATTTACAGTTAAAAATAACAATTGCAGCAATTTCTCAAGTAAACCAAGTGGTGTATCAATAATAAACTTTCAGGTATACTGCTGAATAGTCACATCAGTTCAAATGAGTTTACTGGTGACAGAATTTAATTTTAACTTTTTTTTTTTTTTTTGACATTTAAAATGCTTTCAAGATGACAATATGATCTGTATATACTTATGTATGCAGAGGAGCATGGAAATGAAGTTGCCAAAAAGTACCTATTTCATCACATTGTTTTTACAATTTGTCAGCACTTAAAAAACTTAATAAAATTAGTTATTTAACTATTTCTTTTCATAGAAAATTGAGTCTTAAAATGTTTATTAAAGAAAAATAATATCTCAGAAAAATGACATAAGACAAAACGATCTGTGTATGACACAGTTTTTAAACCTATATTTGACATACGGTTCTGAGAGTTGGGTGAGAAATAACGGAACTGACCAAAAATTAGGAGCAGCAGAAATGAGAATTTTTAGAAAAATTAATGGTGTTACTGTAATAGATGGATACCGTGGCAAAATCATATTAAAAATGAAGATGTAAGGAAAAACTTATGGTGACAAATATTCAGTCGAGAGTAAGCGAGGTTAATCTGAGGTGGTTTAGGCATTTGAAAGGGAAGGGAGAAGACCGACTGGCCAAACAGGTATTTTAAGCTAAACTGATTGATAGTGTTAAGCAGGCTTTAGAGGAAAAGAATTTAACTTTAATTCAGACTAAAAATTTGTTGTTAGGAGAGTTTGGAAAAAAAGTAGTGGATGGTAGTATAAAAATTTGATTTTTTCATCATGTTGACCTATACACCCTCTGGATATCAGCAGGAATGGATGATGATGATATCTTCTCATAACAAGTAAAAAAAAATATAAATTTGAAGTCAAAACGCAATTTACAAGGCATGTAAATTTTGACTTTATGTTTACAGCAACTAAATTATTGTATCAAACTGAACTGAAAAGTCTCCAATCTTCTCTATAGTATTTTATTTATTACAGTCACAAACCTGGTAAGATACTAATTATGACAGATTATAGCATTTACATAAAATATTTCAGAAGTGTCTTAAAAAAAAATCAGTGAAAATGCTTGGGAAATATCCTGGATGAACACTTCCAATATGTTTATTCAGCTCAGGAACTATTATATAAACCAGTGGTAGGCCAACTCTAGCCCTGAGTATGCAATCTGGCCTGTAATTAGTTTAAAAGCATATTAGTAAATGGCCTGCAAAATAATTTATAATCATATAATTAGGTTTATTGAACTTTTTATTATTATGGCAGGACAAAAATAAGTTATATATTGAGCAACTTATATGTTGCTCAATATATAAATTCTTTTTGTCCTGCCATCTTTTCAACCATTTTTGTCATTTTTTGCAATCAACTGGTTGATTGTGATTGACTTATTGGTCAGGCCAATTATAAATTGTAAAAGCCTAGAAAATTTTTGGCATCACCTTCACATTTTATTAGGTCTGCCATTTAAAAAAATTATTTATAATATATTTCTATGTTAAATAGGCCCTATGTATATTTATTTTTTTTTAAATTTTAAAACAGTAATACAGCTTCTATATGTAAGAAATAATATAGAATACACATTTTATGAAACCTGTAGCAATAATTTCTTTTGAAAATAACTTGAAAAAATTGATCATTTAACATTATTAAATACTACAACTAGTAAAAATCAATATAGTTTTAGGCAGTTTCTTTTTTGTTTTTTAATTAACAATCTAGTACAGTCATATTTCAATATCCAAGATCCCACTAAAACAATGCTCTAAATATAATCCCATCACAGTTTGGTATTACAGATTTATTCAAAGTTCATTTGTGAAAAATTTCAAAATTAAGCTATTAGAAATAGAATGCAGACTTACATACTATTTGATATTTTGCTATATATAAATATATTTATCATAAGTTTAAATAATATAATTTTAGGCAATAATTAATAATAATATTTAAATTAGTAATATATAAATTTTTTAAATTTAGAAAAGTATAGTCATTTAAATTTTGCTTATTTTCAGGTAAAACTTAAATTTTTAATCATAAATTCAACATATAAAAAGACAGGTAATAAGGATATGTAGGATCATAATGCATGCACAGTATGTAGAATTATAACTTCAGCCATTATCATCAATAAAAAGTGTTGATAGAACATATTTTATCAATTATCTTTAACAAATTTAATTAATTCAGTAACAATAAAATATCTGTATTCATTTTTTCCAACACAAAAAGATGACAGAGGGAAGTTTGCAGAATAAATAGACAAAAAACATCCGCACACTTTGTTGTTTCTCTATCATCATCGTCATCTATCATGAATTCATCTTTACCTGAAGATCTGTCATCACCATTATTTTTGTCATTGGATTTGATAAATTCTCTAAACACTTGATGATGGATCTTCAGGCAAAGATGAATCCATGATAGATGACAATGATGATAGAGAAACAACAAAGTGTGCAGATGTTTTTGTCTATTTATTTTGCAAACTTCCCTCTGTCATCTTTTTGTGTTGGAAAAGAAGAAAGTAAAATGCTCAATGATGAAAAAGGTAATATCTGTATTCAAAATTCAAATTTCAATGAAACTGAAAAATGATTATTTAGAAATATGTTCACATTTCCAGAGTCTCTAATTCAAGTTCAGTCATACTGTATCCAATGTATAGGTAATATGAGAATTATTAAATACTGATCACCAAAATTAGGATATAGATTTACTTGTAATAAAAAAATAAGTATAACAAACTTAATACTGTTGTTATCAATTTTAGAAAATACTTGTTAATTTAATTGCTGAAAATTTGGGTATTTTAAAAATTAAACTTTATCTTATTTGTAGATACGCTGTTATATAAAGTGCATTGCATGTAGGACTTAGTGAACATACTGCAATAGATGATAATTTTTATATGGCAGTCTATTTACAGTAACAACAATAATTAAATATTTAGAAAATAAACAAATTGGAATGAAAAACTTTATAGTTGATGTTGATAAGGCCTAAGATTTCTCCCACACCGGGTCGTATAAAACAAAAATATGTATACTCTGTAACCAATATCCAGCATGAAAACTCCAAACAAAGATTAGCAAACATTTTTGATGCCCCTCCTGGGCTCTTCTTCAGGCCAAATTTACTGTAACTGGATTCTTAAATCGAATGTTTTTAAATAAGAACGTACTCTGTTAGTCAGAATAATATCAGAAAAAATAGTATATAATAGATCAGAAAATAATAGTATTTTTTTAATATTTAATAGTTAAATGAAATATTGTAGGAATTATTTTAGAACTAGGTTTGACAGTGTATTAAAGCAAGTAACAGTAGTATCAACAAATTTTCAAGAATACAGCATACAGATTAGATCAATAATTACATCACTGAAAAATGGACAGAATCATGTTTTTGATATATTCAAACTTTAAATATTGTAGATTATTCTATTCATAAAATATTTCAAGTTACAACAGATCAGTTATAACAGTTCTATTTCATTTTCTTTTCTTAGATGAAGTTCTGTTGAGATTTTAAATGATGGTGACTTTTTTAATCAGTTGGTACCAGTCATTCTGTTCAGAGATGGTTTATACATTGTGTTAGGTAGACTTTATTATAATCTGAAGTACAAAAATATATGGAGATTAATAGAACAAGATCAAATGCTGACAGTTTTGGATCACATGATCTATGGAATAACAGCAGAATACACATGGAGGCAAACAATTTTATTATTAAAAACATGTAGATATTTGCAATAGAATAAAAGCCAATCCCAGGAATAAGTCATTACCATGTTTTTGCCATTGTTAAGAAAGACATGTTCAAAAATAAATTTGTTAGTATCTCTGTTGTAATTAAAATATAAATATGTTGGCATCATGCTTTGTATGAAAAATGTTGAAAGTGGAATAGAAATTCTTAAATATTAAATAATAAATGGTTTTTAGTAGGTCCGCTGCTCATTTAAACTCAACGGTTTGTGCAATATCCGCTATTGGTCTAGCTTTGACCAATCCTATCGCAACACGAGTCGGCGATGACGTTTTACCGAATTATAGGAGGTTTTTTTAGCATGTTTGTACGAATACTGTCGAAATTTTTTCGCCGTGATATAGCAATCCGAACTATAGAAACCCGTGTTATAGGGGGTCGACTGTATACAGACTAATTTACTGTAAACAGAAGCATCTCTAGAAGTACCATTTCTGGACCCATGTTAATTAATGTTTACATTAATGATTTAATCATCTGGATGCAGAACTATTTTGTTGCAACATATGCAGACAATATAATTAAGACCAATAGTTCTGATATCAATAAACAATTATATAAACTTATATGAATTAACCATTAATGTCAATACAGTATTTGGCGTTATTTATGCTAAAAAGATATTTTCATGAATGCTCTAATTCTAATAAGTCCCAAATGGATTTTTATGAATATTATGGCTTTATTTATGCTAACTGTAGTTATCTTTTTAATTCAAGTATTGGTAAATAGATACGTAGTGTAACTACTTCCCAAACAAAAATGTACAGTAATAAGCTGTAGAGCTTCCAGATGTTTGCTCCTGTTTAACTACTGTTTAACTACACATAATATAATAAAACAGATTTACTAGAATATTATTAAATTTATACGATAACAATGCCTCGTTTACATACGTTTACATATGTTTACATGGTGCTTGATTTGACTTATAAGACATACCTGTGATCAGAGCGAATCTTGGAACAGAAAGTTCCACCATCCCTGACAAACCGACGCTTAGAATCGGCAGAGTCACATTAATTTCTATGCGGATTCTAGTGAGGGAGATCTGAAAAATGGAGATTATTTTCTTCTTTGTATAATTCGATAATTTACTCCTGTTAGACGTTCTCCTTGCTTTAGTATTCTTTGAAATCCGATCTCTGCGAATGCTCATCTTCTCTTTCCCTGTTAACAAAGAAAAATAAACAATGCTTCGAATACTAGTTATTGTCGAAGAATAGACATATTGTTAATCAATTGTTGATTTTCTTTACGTGATTTTTCAAGGCCGGATGGCCGAGGGTTAAGGTGACAGCACAATCCTCTGGGGATCTGGAATTGAATCCGGACGAATCAAGAAACCTCAGGAAGTATTTCACGGGCAGACCGTCCTGGATACGTCTGGCTCCTCCTTCACTATATGGCCGCCCCATTGTGTGCTTAACTAAAGCCGTAATGGTCTTGATAAAAAGGTCCTCTTACTGCCCACACAAGTTGGAAATAGTTTAAAAAAATGTGTTTCAAAATGAAAATTAAATCCACTCTATACATTGTATTTATAAAATACAGTAGCATAAAATCGTCACGACAGCTTTTCTATCGGAAAAATATAAAAACAGGCGCATCGGGAATCAATGAAATCGTCACCAAAGTTTTGAACAAGTGAGCAAAGCAAGCTGCTGTAGGGAGGGTTTGGCCAAGAGAAAAGCGAAGCGAGTGAGGATGGGAGGGTTGGAGGTTGCTTCATCGGCGAGACTTTGAGCGGAGTGAGCAGCCAGTGGGTGAGACGAGAGAGTTGAATCGTCACAAAATTTTTGTTATAGTCTATATTAAAAACAAATAGGCGAAGCAAGTTGGGCCGCCTACAGCGGCCAGGAAGCTTTGTCCCTATAGTCTGTTTACGCTAACTTTTTTTTTTGTTTTTTAAACTCTTTCCGCAGACACTAAGAGGGCCTCTTTTTTGCAAGTCCACAATGAGGCGTCTGGGTGGTGAGGGACAGGGCCGACTTATCCGACCGGACCAAATTCCTGAAATTTATTGACCGCTCAGATTCGATCACGGGTTTTACAGAACGGTAGGCTGCCACCTTGACCGCTCGGCCATCCTCCCATCAAAGTAAAGTATTTCGTTTTGGATATATGAGCACTAAGGTTTGGCTCTATGGAGGATTTATCACACACTATTGACGTTTGTCCGAGTAATCAAACAGTAACGGCCGAACACAGTTTTATTATAGCTACGATATGCATTTCGAAATGCATAGGCTTACCGTAGTCATATATCCAAAATCGTAACATAAGGACAAATAGCAAATCACCAATCTAAGCATTTCCTGTTATCGGTTTTTATTATATTGTACAGTACTGGCCACAGTGGGACTGTGCGGATGCAATACGTCAGAACTCTAGGCTGTACATGGGATCCCGGAAAAAAGAAGAGGAAAAGGAAGGAAAAAAATAAGGAAAGTAAAAATTTTCAATGAAGTTAATTGGTTAAAATTACCTTCTCCCTGACCTAGAAGTTCGCGCTTGAATAAAAAGAAAGTTTATTGAGCGTTTATATCTTCTTCATTCTTCTGTTGAAATGGTCGTCAATTAATTTTTGTATTTTGGCTTTCTTATGCGGAGTTGTGTCTTGATTAATAGCCATAAATCTATTGGGTTCATGTGTGGAGAATTGGGCGCTTAGTCAATAATTTAGATCTTATTATTTCTTAACCATGTTGCAATAGAGTCCACGGTATAGGTTTAAACACCGCCCTGTTAAAACAAAAAGTTTTCTTCAGGAGCCAATCAATCGACAGACGGAAGAAGGATGCCATTTAACAGTGTCTACTAGTCAACTGCTTTAGTAGTTGGGATCACAAACAGGTATTATTTAGCTGAAAAACATTATCTCAAAGCAGAAACTGAAATTTACGATGTCAAATGCTAATATTCTTTCCTAATTGCTTCCAAAGTAATATTAGACTTACACCTAAAGTTGCCACGTTCTTTGTTTTTTACTTTCCCGACTGTTATATATAACAGAGGGAAAGTATGGCGATCAGTCAAAAAATGACCCCCCCAAGATATTTACATTTTTGGACTTAGGACACCTTGAAACGTCGAGGAATGCAAAAAAATTCGGGAGTAAATTAGTGTGTATGTATGCGTGTGTGGCACAATTTTGTTTACCCTGTTTGAAGCTTAATAACTTCTGTGCTATTTGTCAAAAAATTCTGAAATTTTCAAGGGAGGTTTGTATATTAGGGGGATTGATGATATTAAGTTTTGGTGATTAAAGGTCGACGGGGTGGGGAGATGAAAGGTCCTATATCGAGTAATCGAGTAGGGTCAGACTTAATGACGATTTTACTCGTTATTAGCATTTACAAGTTTTATAAAAAACCCACCCCTGCTCTCAAAATTAAGCTTTGTGATATTTTATAATAGTTAAAAATAGAGAAATTTTAAAAAATAAAATATGATAACAGGTGACGCCACCAAATGTCGGGAAAGTTAAGCAACTAGTTGCTGGATTTTTTATTTTTGTTAAGTTTATAACGACGACTGATAAGAGAAGTTTACTTATCTAACGTGGTTATCGGAACCGAAAACGAAAACGTATATCATAGAATGGCATTTTCATAGTTGACTAAACGGCAATCCCTGTTTGGATAGAAACTGGTTTTTGTCGTATTCGTTAGCTTAATTAAGTTAAAACTCATGGAACGAATGTTTACAGATGAGAGTCGGAGGCAAATCTGTTCTGCGCTGCGAGAACAGGCGATAAATTTCTGATGGAAGTTGGTCTTCTATCCCGTTCTAAGTAAGGTGGTTGCCTCTATAAGGCGAGTAGCTCTAAGCGAAAAACCTGAGCCAAATGATAGCATCACAAAAACAGATTTGCCCAGAATCACAGAAACAGATTTAACTCCAAGATGGGGGTAACGGAGATCGTTGGACCATCCACCCAACGATAACTCCATCTTGGAGTTAAATCTGTTTCTGTGAAATGTCCGCTTATCAGACGGACGCGATACTTATCAGAACTAACTGAACATTGGAATCTCGAGGAATGTCGAAGTGTGGTGCCCCAAATTTTTAACGTACAGTATATTTGACATGATGTTAAATGGGAACTATAAAAGATTCGACTGAAGAAATGAGTCAAAAAGTGCCCGAAATGCCTTTAAGGAAGAATACATATTGTTGAGTGTACCCTCCAAGAAAAAAAACTATTACATAAGTTTTAGTAAACAAACAAAACTAATAGAGTTTTCCCGAAATGGAAATCCAACCCGAACCTTCCTTCCAGTAACACGAAACGCATTCATACTGCCATTCATAAAAACATAATTTTAACTTCTAAAATATTAATTTAAAAATATTTAAAAAACAAATTTAAAAATCGAGATTATTCAACTTTTATTAATAAATTAGAAAAGAATTAAAATATTTTAATTATAGAAATCAAAATAGATATTACGGCTATTCAAACGTACGGCCATCAGATCAGCCCTCTAGTGGTATAAAGATGAAATGAATCTTGTTGTTTACCATGTGTTGGAAGACGTTAAAGTCAGTGATGGATATTTATTGACGGTTGATATAAAAGTAAATGATTATAGAAGGAAGAAGAAGCAAAGATCATTATAAATAAATACGATTAAGTTAAATATGGAATAGAATGACCAAAAAGAATTCGTACATCATTTTTATAAAGATCGCATTCTGTGTAATAGGTATGGCTTATTCACCTGTTTTATTTTATTTTATTTTTATTTATTTTTTTTAAATGTAAAACTTTAAACTCTTTCCTTCTTTGAACACAACATAGGCGTGTCTTTCCCTTCCGAAAATTCTTCGTCAGGTAGGTGGTTGTCAGGGTCATTTTTAAACCTTCGCCTTCGTTTTATACACACAGAAATTCATCTGTTACGTTAATATACTTGTGTATTACATAAAAGAGGCGTAAACAATTACGTTTGTATGGACAAAATAGGATTTTTTTCAAAATGTTTTGAAATTAACGATGATAACATTCATTGTGTAATCAAGATTGTGTGTAAGCTTATATTTTTATACCATTTTTAAAAATTTATATTAGTGTAAATGATCTTGATTNTTATTGATTTTTGTTTAATTTCAAAATTATAAATTAAAGTTTTGTATTGTTTAAACATTGTAAGTGAAATGTAACATAAAGCTATCTAATCAAAATGTATTTGATATAGATATTATATTTATTTGTCATTCCATTGATTACGATAAAAAAAAAATTTTAACTATAAAGTTTTCTTTAGAATGGATGATAAGTTAAGGAAATGAACTTTAGTAATTAGAGCATATGATTTTTCTTAATTTCTCATATATTTATTTTATTGTTATATATGTTTATAAAAAGTAGATTAGTATTTGATGATAATTAAACAATATGTTTTCTCTATTAGAGTTAAATTCAATTACAATCATTATACATTTTAATTATCAATTATTATACATTTTAAACATTTTATTTATAATTAATTTTACGTTTAGTTATATGAACTATGATATTTGCTGAAGTTTTTACTCTTAAGGATTTATAATGATTTGTTTCTGTTACTTGAGTCCTTACATTTAAAGATTATTATAACATTTGTTTATAATTAATTCTCTATTATCAAGTATAAATGAAGAATATGCTGGATATTCAAATTTTCTGTTTATCTGAGTGATGCACTTAATGCAATTAAAGTAGTCCATTAGCCAGCTGGAATATTGAATTGTATTGGTGTCAGGTTAACAAAATAAGAAATGATAAATGTCAAATATGTGTTAAGTTTAGAATACTTCCTAGAATTATATACAGCATTCTGAATTTTAATTATATCAGTTAATAGGAAATATGCCATTTGTTTAATTTTCTGGATAGTTGCTTCTAATGAAGTTTTTAATTTTGATTTTAAATTCAGTATGCCTTGAAAATGGTTAAAATAGTTCAAAGTGATTGTTTGATAAATGAATTTTATATAAAGATCTTAAGTAAGCTATTTTTTGAATTTAACTAAGAAAGAAAAATGCTGCGATGTGGAACGTAAGCAAGCATAGCAACAGGAAGTGGGCATTCGTTTGATAACAATGCTACATTTTGCCAAGGAAATTGGCCATGCACATTATATCTGTACCCATTCAATAGTTTAGTTAAATCAGTTTTTTGCTTCAGTAAAAATAAATAATCCATTAATTTACATTTAAAACGACACACATACGTAATAACATACCCACACCTGCAAAGATGTGTCATGTTATATTTTCGTTACAAATTCATATAAAGAAATCTTTAGACATAGACATCTTTTCTTGTAATAGGGTCATATGTTTGATACGGGTTGTCCTCATTGTTTTTGGAATTCACGTGACCGAGAGTTAACATGTTTGATAGCTAGCGTAAGTTTTCGAATTTAAAACGAAAAAAAGTACATTTTAATCATTAAGAAGTAGCCAGTAATTTGATAAATTTTCGTGTAAATTCGATCAAAATTTCATTCTTATAAAACGGATATCGCGTCTATCATATTTTAGTGCGCCAATTATGGTTTAGCGCAAGTCAGCACGTGGATAAAGTAAAAACATCTCGAGCGCTTTCACAGTCAATTCCCGTACTATTCTTGGATGTATTTTTATTCCCGTACAGACAAGCACGTTGGTGTCCTGTAAAACCATGTCAGACGTGGCATAGTTTTTCACGGTTTCTTCTTTTTCCAGTGCATAGTAAGTTTTATACGGTTACATCGATAAAATTGAGGTGACGTGCCGAACACTTATCCGTAACAATTGGGAAGTTATCGAGTAGGTACGTTTGAGGAATTATAAAATAACTTGTGAACTATTTATCGTAAGGAAGTGTAACTGACGTGCCTCACCCCATATGCGGTCTTGTATTGTAAACATTCTAATTAGGAAAGCCGACGGCTATTTAAATTATCACGTGGTTGATAATTGCAACGCGTTTAACTGATTGTTTAATTAGAAAAAAAACTGACCGAATGCGTAACCTAACTTTAATGTTATTCAGTGACACATTTAATGTTTTTAGGTTTCTGAAATGATTAAAATTGCATTAAACTTTTGGAATGGGCGTTATGCATAGCGCAACTTCCTGCCTTCTTTTCTTATCAATTACCAGGGTGTTTAATGGCAATTAAAAATTGTTTAGATGCATGACTCTTATTGTTAATTTTCCAATTAGACTTAAAGTCAATACCCTTTGAATCGCACTTAAAATATTTTGTTTAGATAATGTATTTAAGTTCAAAATTTATATTTGTTTACTTAAAGAAAATTTTGGTTACTGTTATAATTTTTTTTTAATGATTAAAGTGCAGTTAAACTAGTAGTCTGATAATTTATCTTTTAAAATAATACAACTTTATATTTATTATTTCAATACATTTAGTATTTTAAGCTTTTATGAACCATTATATAAACTGGGACATAGAAATTATCTTGTAGGGATAATATATTACCATATTATTTTCCTAATATAAAACCAAAAATAAATATCAACTACTTAAGAATTTTTCGGTGCTAAAAATAATTCTAAATTTAGATAGTAAAATGATTACTCTAGTTATCTAAATAGATTAGATTTAAATGTTTTAAAATATTTGTTTAAATATCTAGAGTTTGTGCTAAATGAAAAACTGGTGAGTTTTGATGGTGATTATAAATTAATATATCAAGTTAATGGAAAAAGTTGCTAAATTCATTTCTCATCTGAAATTATCAATTTAATATTGTAATAGATAAGAAAAATGAGATTACACTTTAAAAATGAAGTTCAGAAGTCTGAATTAGTCATTATTGATAAAATGAACATTTTTCCAAAATGATCTGGAAAGAAAATATGACATTAACATTTTAGAAAAATATTTATTTCTTCAGTTACATATTCAACTTGGTAACAAAATCCGAAAGTTGGAAAATAAATATTATTGATTTTTGTTTAATTTCAAAATTATAAATTAAAGTTTTGTATTGTTTAAACATTGTAAGTGAAATGTAACATAAAGCTATCTAATCAAAATGTATTTGATATAGATATTATATTTATTTGTCATTCCATTGATTACGATAAAAAAAAAATTTTAACTATAAAGTTTTCTTTAGAATGGATGATAAGTTAAGGAAATGAACTTTAGTAATTAGAGCATATGATTTTTCTTAATTTCTCATATATTTATTTTATTGTTATATATGTTTATAAAAAGTAGATTAGTATTTGATGATAATTAAACAATATGTTTTCTCTATTAGAGTTAAATTCAATTACAATCATTATACATTTTAATTATCAATTATTATACATTTTAAACATTTTATTTATAATTAATTTTACGTTTAGTTATATGAACTATGATATTTGCTGAAGTTTTTACTCTTAAGGATTTATAATGATTTGTTTCTGTTACTTGAGTCCTTACATTTAAAGATTATTGTAACATTTGTTTATAATTAATTCTCTATTATCAAGTATAAATGAAGAATATGCTGGATATTCAAATTTTCTGTTTATCTGAGTGATGCACTTAATGCAATTAAAGTAGTCCATTAGCCAGCTGGAATATTGAATTGTATTGGTGTCAGGTTAACAAAATAAGAAATGATAAATGTCAAATATGTGTTAAGTTTAGAATACTTCCTAGAATTATATACAGCATTCTGAATTTTAATTATATCAGTTAATAGGAAATATGCCATTTGTTTAATTTTCTGGATAGTTGCTTCTAATGAAGTTTTTAATTTTGATTTTAAATTCAGTATGCCTTGAAAATGGTTAAAATAGTTCAAAGTGATTGTTTGATAAATGAATTTTATATAAAGATCTTAAGTAAGCTATTTTTTGAATTTAACTGAAACATTTATTTGATCTTC